>NW_020838018.1:4296986-4441255 GCF_003676395.1 Aethalodelphis obliquidens
AAAAAAAAAAAAAAAAAAAAAAATCAATACTCGTGGTACTTTCAAGATCACTTTTGCACATTCAAGGAACTGCAAAAATGTGAGTTGCCTGAATCAATGTTCTCAGCTGAGGTCGACAAGGTGACATTCTGTCATCTTGTTTCAGCTCATGCTGTACAGAAGTGTCCTTTTCACGGTCTACTGAGCGTATTTTTCTCATTTTTGTGCATTTGGTGGTGATTTCAGCGTGGTGTTGAAGTGCTACCTGGTGTCCTAAGCACAGGAAGGCTGTCATGTGTCTTATGGAGAAATCATGTGTCAGATAAACTTCCTCTGCCCATGAGTCACAGTGCTGCTGGCTGTGAGTTCAATGTTCATGAATCAACAATATGTATTATGTAAATAAGGTGTCTTTAAGTAGAAACACACAGAAAACAAGGTTATGTATATATTAAGCAGTTCGTGAAAATATTGTGACCAGCAGCTCACAGAAACCTAACTTTGTATTTCCCTTAGGAGCAAATGGTTCAGTATTGGATAATTCACTGTTGGAAGTCACTTTGTAGAACATGACTGTCACGAATAATAAGAATTGACTGTATATGTAAATGCACATGTAATTTTCAAAATTGCACCATATAGTACATTGTTTTCCAACTTGATTCTCTAAACTAATGCATGATAGAAACACTTTCTTATCAGTACATTAGATCAAACGAAATCCTTTAAATGAATGGCAGGCAATCTGTAGTCAAATCGGACCAGTTGCTTCTTTGTATAAATGAGGTTTTATTGAAGCACTGCCTTGCTCATTCATTTTAGTATTGCCTAGGGCTGCTTTTGCATTCCAGTGGCAGAACTGAGCAGTTGAAGAAGAGACCATAAAGCACCCAAAACCTACAACATTTACTATCTGTCCCTTTACAGAAAAAACTTAACCAAACTCTGCTTCAAACTATTGCAGAAGATTCTGTGGTATGGATATTCAACAATTCAGTCGTTCCTTTATTAGAGGGCTTATAGGTCCTTTTTTTAATTTTAGGTAATACTCCATGGATCATTGTCAACATTTATTTGTATGAACAACTGCAAATATTTCTTAAAGTTTCTTAGAAGGGGAATTGCTAGTTAAAAGTGTGTATGTGTTTGAATGTTTGAGAGATATTAGTAAATCCCCTTCCAGATGGCTTATGCATTTACACTTCTACAAGAGTATATTTCCCTTTACCCTGACCAAAACTCAAGTTTATAAAAACAAATGTTTACCAAAATGATGGATGGACTTTCCTGGTGGTGCAGTGGTTAAGAACCTTCCTGCCAATGCAGGGGACACGGGTTCAATCCCTGGTCCGGGAAGATCCCACATGCCGTGGAGCAACTAAGCCAGTGCGCCACAATTACTGAGTCTGTGCTCTAGAGCCCTTGAGCCACAAATACTGAGCCCACATGCCACAACTACTGAAGCCCGTGCACAGCAATGAAGACCCAACGCAGCCAAAAAAAGAAAAGAAAAGAAAAGAAAAGAAATTGTTTTCCCTTGTTGTTTTATTATGCTTTTCCCTAATGGTTAATGAGAAAGAATCTGTTATTTTTCTATATTCATAATTTCACCACTACCACCTGGACAAATATATATATATATATATATATATATATATATATAATTTTGAGAATAAATATATTTATGTTACTCTCCTACCTTTCAAGACAAACTCTCTGGTGTTTTTGTTGACTTTGTCTTTTAACTGCTTCTTTTTCCTGTATTTTGCTGAAATAATTGGGAATTGTGATTCCAGATTACCTTATTTTAGAAAAACAATGTTTGCTTCTAATTTTTAAGGAACGCTTATGTAAAAGCTGAGTTCCACTTTATAGCCATATCATTGACTACTATCAGATACATCGCTACGTTTCTTTGCTCACCATTCTTCTTTGGGTGTCATCCTTTTTCCTGAAGGTCTCTTCTATTTTATTGGAGTATATCCTTAAATTATTTTTTTGGAAGGGATACAAGAGTGTGTAGTGGATTGTTATTTAGCAATCCAGTACCCGTTTTCCTTCTTTCTTTCCAAGAAAAGCTTTTTGAGGTATTTACCCCTCTCCCACTTCAACCACATGACTGAGTTTGTGGATTAATTTAAGATAATCAGCACGTGTTATGTTGTGCAGGGCACACACAGCTTGAGCCAGTTTCATCAGATTGAAGGGAAGGAAGTAGAGTTTCCACTCTTTCTCTCCTGATGCATGTAAATTAGGAAACTTGACACCCTAATGAGAGCGAGTCTTAGAATGAAGCGGATTCTAGAAACGGTAGAATGGAGAGATGGACAGACAGGAACAGGGTCTCTAGTGCCATCATTAAGCCCTGAAGCAACCCCATGTGACCGTTGCCTTACCTCAGGGTTCCTGCTGCCTTCAATCAAAAGCTTACCTTTCCAAGTTCAACATAGTGTTCTTCTCTGCTCAGATTTCATCGATATTTTGGCTGTGTACAGGAATCTAAGTTCAAAGTAATTTCCCCTAAGAAGGAAAGCACTGCTTCCTTATCTTCCAGTGTTAAAAAAAGCATTAGATAGAGACCTCAGTCTAATTCTTGTTGTTCATGAAATAAACTGTTTATCTTCTTTGAAAGTTTTAGGATTTCCTCCTTATCCTTGATGTTAGGAGTTCCTCCAAATTGTACCTAGGTGTGTGTCTTGTAAATTTTTCTGTTTGGTACTTGGTGGAGTCTCTAAATCTCAAAACTTGTTCATCTCTAAGAAATATTCTTACATTATTTCTTTATTGTCCCTTATCTACCTATTGACTTTATTCTCTTCTTCAAAGAATCTAACCAATTTATTTGACTTACATATACATATTTTGATGTCTCAAGTTTTCTCTCACCTCTAATTTCTTTGATTTTACCTTATAGACCACAAATAATTCCATCTTTACCTGCTTTGTATCAATAATTTGAAATTTCAGATGAAACCCCAAGTTATAATAATCATACATTTACACAATTTTATATATATAATAAATAAATTTTAAAAGTTCTAGCAACTTTTGCTCTAGTTGCTCCTTTTTCCTAGCAGCCCATTCTTGTTGTTTGCTTTTTTTAAATAAATTTATTTATTTTATTTTATTTATTTTTGGCTGCACTGGGTCTTCGTTACTGCGCGTGGGCTTTCTCTAGTTGCGGTGAGCGGGGGCTACCCTTCATCGTGGTGCGCGGGCTTCTCGTTGCGGTGACTTCTCTTGTTGCGGAGCACAGGCTCTAGGTGCACAGGCTTCAGTAGTTGCGGCACGTGGGCTCAGTAGTTGTCGCTCATGGGCTCTGGAGCACAGGTTCAGCAGTTGTGGCACACAGGCTTAGTTGTTCTGCGACATGTGGGATCCTCCCAGACCAGGGATCAAGCCTATGTCCCCTGCACTGGTGGGAGAATTCTTAACCACTGCATCACCAAGGAAGTCCCCCATTCTTGTTTTATTGATGCGGTATAGGCACTGAATCTAAGGATCATGATTGCAATTCACATTGGGCAGGGTTTTCTCAGGTATAAAAAAAAAAAAGTCGTGTATGTTGTCCAGGTATTAAGGATTTTAATACAGAGATTTAAGGGTTCACATAACTATTTAAAGGTGGGGGGATAAAGCTAAGTGAAGCAGCCATTAAAATTTTTAGCTTGGTTCCTCAGAAGTTGGTGATTCTCAGGAGATTCCCAGGATGCTGCTGCAATTCTCATAAATCTTTGGAAGCTCCCACCAAATTTCACTCTGCAAAAGTAAGATGGGTAGTTCTGTAGGGCAATCCAGGGAGATACTCTGAGTTCAACATCTGTTCACATGTTCTATTATAACTGGCACCTCTAAATAATCGTCTCTCGTCTTCTGTCCTCCTAATCTCTTGCACGTGTCTTTCATGGGCAGACACTGTCCCAGAACCAACCAAGGAAAGAGATTCTGGGAATGTGGTTCCTGGCTCTATTGCAATGTGGAGACCATAGATGGAAGTGTGGTTGATGCCTTGTTTGCTTACAATAGACTGTCAAGCACATACTGCTCTCTTTATTGTCTCTGTTTTCTTCCAAGTCTGTTGCGTTTGCTCATCTTGGTCCTTCTCTCATGGATGTTCCACGTATTTTAATGACAGAAGGCATCCGAGTGAGCCTTCTTGTGTGTTTCCTTAAGGACTTCCCGTCAGTCTCCTTTCCTGAAGGTGTGCTGGGGAGAAGGTAGGCATGGCAGGGAGCTGCATAACTGTCAATGGATGCTCTTATTCAGGGGGTGGTGTAAGTTCATATATCTCTTACCCTTGGGGTGAGATATCTTTATTTTTCTTTCTAATTTCCTGTTAGTCCAAAATTACCTCATTCTCTCCCATGCTTCTCTAAGAGAAAAATACCCATGCTGTCAGATCTCTGCATTGTTTAGACCCTTGAGAAGTGAACTAGGAGCTTTAGTTTTGGGACAAACATCTCTGTTGCCACCTAATTTTTTACGATTAGGCAAAATGTTTGATTCCCTGATAAGCCCTTTTGCTGTTTTTCAACAAGCTGATGGATTTGTCATTTAAAGGTAAGTTTTCTCCCATTTAATGGGATTTCTAAGGGAAGAAATACTATGCTTAGGACCCCATCTTGAACTGGGGACCCTGCAGTACCTTTACCAACACATGGTTTCTTTAAGTCCTTCCTGTGCTTGGCACACCAAGCTAAGGGGAAAATGTGAGTGGGGGGAAGGGTCAATTGGTTTAACAGTGAACCTATTATTAGAGTTTCCTCCGGAAAAAAATAAGAAAAGGCTCTTGTTTATATTTTTATTGTCATATCTAGAGAACATCTGGAAAACATCGTTGTCACTAACTCACTCCATTTGTATTGTTTCCCCAAGAAGTAAAAACTAAGAGGAAATCCCAAATAACAATGTTTTCTTTTCCAGGGCCAAACATCTTTCTTTATTATAGACATGTTTGATTATAGCTACTGATACAGCTCTCAACATCTAGTAAGCCAGGATTATAGTGAGTATACACTGTCACAGATTGTTGAATATAATAATTGCTACTGTTGTTAATAAGAAGTGTTCAGCGAGTACCTCTTATGTATGCAGCGTGATGCTTCAGAATGCAGCATTTAAATGTGCCTCCTGCCTGCAAAGAACATATGGCTTGGTTGGAGGCATAGTATTAATGGTCCTGGTGTAGTTTGAGATCATGAATTGTGTGGTTCTGACAATGAAGGATCAAGAGGGACTCAGAACATTAGGGTACTAAGGATACTAAAGTATTTAGGCTGGTCCTTGAAGACTAATTGGCTTGAAATATGAAATTGTGATATGTGGGTTGTAGTCATTATCTATTGCTATTTAATATATTATTCCAAAACATATCAGTTTAAAACAATATACATTTATTATCTCATAGTTTCTGTGGGTAGGGAATCCCTGTGCAGCTTAGCTAAGTGATCTGGCTCAGGGTCTCCCCTGAGGCTACCATCAAAGTGTTAGCCAGGGCTGGGGTCTCATCTGAAGCTCAAATGGGGAAGGAATCAATTCCGGGCTCTCATTGTTCTTGACAGGCTTCAGGTCCTTGACAGCTGTTTAACTGAGGGGCTCATTCCTAGCTGGGAGTTGTTGGAGGCTGTGCTCAGTTCTTTGCCACATCAACTCCAACATGACAGTTTGCTTCATTAAAGTCAGCAAGAGAGAGAATCTGCTGGCCAGCTGGAGGTTACTATTGTATGCAACCTAATTAGGGGAGCGACCTTCCTTCACCAGTGCTGTATTTTACTGATCAGAAGCAAGTGCCAGGTCCTTTCCACACACAAGGGCCATGTTCACTGTGCTTACGACTGGACTACAGGAGAAAAATGATCTTTGTATAGAGCCCAGCACACACAGAGGCATGGAGGTGACCGCAAGGTGCATCAGACCAAGCACAGTGACAGTGTACAGCTCTGGACAAGGAGCGGAGTCACAGGACTGATGGCTGAGAAGCTGGCCTGGGAGTAAAAGGTGGCACACGGATCTGTGTGATGAGAAGAAACTGTGAGAAATATCCACATGTCTCTCTTACTGTGTTCTGGCTAAAAACATTTTAACTCAAATCTCACCAAACTTTTAGACATAACTCCACTTATAGGAAATACAGGGACAGAGCAACAATAAAATGACACCAACAGTGACTTCCCTGGTGGTGCAGTGGTTGAGAATCCGCCTGTCAATGCAGGGGACACAGGTTCGAGCCCTGGTCTGGGAAGATCCCACATGCTGCAGGGCAAATGAGCCCGTGTGCCACAACTACTGAGCCTGCGCTCTAGAGCCCATGAGCCACAACTACTGAGCCCATGTGCTGCAACTACTGAAGCCCACGCACCTAGAGCCCGTGCTCTGCAACAAGAGAAGCCACCGCAATGAGAAGCCTGTGCACCACAACCAAGAGTAGTCTCCGCTCACCACAACTAGAGAAAGCCTGTGTGCAGCAATGAAGACCCAAGGCAGCCCCCCCACACACAAAAAAAGTAAAAAAATAAAATAACACACCAACAGGAAACAATCTGAAAAAATCCTTAAAGTGAGACGCTTTTCATGACAACTGGCCTGGTCTCTCCAACAAGCCAATATTATGCAAATATAAGGGGTTGGGAGGGCTAGTTTAGATAAAAACAGAATGCAATGCTTGGATCGTGGTTCTAAAGCCCAACTATAGCAGAGGCCCCCAACCCCCGGGCTGCAGACGGGTAGTGGTCCACAGCAGGAACCAGTTAGCAACCAGGCTGCACAGCAGGAGGTGAGCGGTTGGCAAGCGAGTGCAGCTTCATCTGCTTCTCCACATCACTCACGTTACCCCCTGAACCCCACCCACTGTCCGTGGAAAAATTGTCTTCCAGGAAACCCACCCCTGGTGTCTAAAAGTAGGGGATGGCTGAACTATAGGACATGTTTGGGGTGGACAACTGGGGAAATTTGAATATGGACTGAGCATTAGATTACATCTGGAAATGATTCATTATGAAGTATTCAGGGGTAAAGTGTCATGAAAGCTACAACATATTTTATAATTGTTCAGAAAAAATACATACATAGCCTTATATTGGGAAGTCATAGCAGAAAAAACAAAATATTATAAGACTTGGGAACATGACAATACTCTCAAATAGGCTTTGCTATAAATTCCAGAAAGCCTCTTCCTTGATGCTTTGCCTTAGTCAAACTATGTCTTTCCCCTCAAACTAGCACAGTGCTCTGCTCAGAGCAATTGCTCCACTATTTTTTGTTGAATTGAAAACGTTCAAAGACATTAGGCCACCTTTGGGCTAAATATGGCTTCAAAAAAAGAAGGGCTTCTTTTTCTTACAGAACAAGAAGTCTGGGGATAGCAGTTGCCGATGTAGGTTCAGCTGCTCTGTGATGTACCCCGAGATCCCGGATCTTTCTGTCTCCCTGCTCCTCTATCCTTGGTGTGATGGATCTCAGATTCACATTTGCTGCCCCCTGTTTGGAGGTGGCTGCAGTGACCTTTGGTGCAAGAAGAAGGGGAAGCCTCCCATGGGACCTTCACTGACATATCTTTGGCCATAACTGCTCCCATGGCACACTGAGCTGCAAGGGAGTCTGGGAAACAAGTATTAAGCGATTCTTTTTAATCTTTTTATTGAAATATAGTTGAATTACAATGTTGTGTTAATTACTGCTGTACAGCAAAGTGACTCAGTTTTATAGATATGTACATTCTCTTTCATATTCTTTTCTGTTATGGTTTATCACAGGATATTGAATATAGTTCCCTATGTTACATAGTAAGACCTTGTTGTTTATCCAAGTATTAAGCCATTCTAAACTCTCTTAGGGGCAAGCAAAGGAGTTGACTTTATGAATTGGGTTCTGGAGGAGCTAAAAAACAAGTTTGCCCTCCCACTGTTTCTTACTCTATCGAAATGTATCTTCTAAGTGGATTTCTTTAGTAGATATCCATGCACAAATTAAAGGAAAACAAAAATAGGAAAAAACCTAACTTGGAAAAATTACTGCATTTAGTATGGATGGAGCATTAATTCGTTCCATAAACATTTCACAAGGCCCCGACTACACACCAAGCACTGGGCTGAAATCCCTGGAGACAAGGATGACTGAGGGATGTCCCATATCCTTAGGAAGTTTACAGTACAACTGTGGGAACAGGCCTATAAATAGATAGTTACAATATAATGTGGGAAAGGTCCTGCAAAAGAAACACTAAACAGACAGTGACAAACTAGCATGGGGACTCAGAAATGTTTCAGAGAAAATTCAGCACAGATGAAGGCGTGGGGATGAGGGCAGCTTGGCACCTCGAGGAGCTGTGAGCAGCTTTATGGACCACTCTCGTGAGGGCTTGTGTGTGTTCTTCTAAGAATTTTCATTTTTTAGCTCTGCAGAAGATGTGCAAGACGTGGAGTCAAGAGTCTCCTTCTGGTTCTGCTGCTGACTAGCTGTGGGAGATCAAGTTTGAAATTTAACTGAGGGAGCCCCTTTATTTAGCACTGCAATCTTAGAACGGTTCCCATCCTGTAAGAACACTCGTGCTTCGTGTGCTGGTTCTTAACTGCGGAGCTGCCAAGGGTGGTTGCAATTGCAGCCATCTGCTAGCACTTGGTACATTTCTTTTGCAGAACAAGCCAGACATAACTCACTATGGCAAATTTGTACCTGGAAATCACGGAGATGTGATGGCAGACAAGCGCTGTGGTCTTGGAGGAGTCTCGCCAAACTGTGAAGTGAAACCTGCAGAATTTCCTGTGACAGCACTGACTTCCCAATGACTAGAAGCACTAAAACCAACATCACCAGGAGGAAAGCACTTTAAATCAGGAAATACTGACATAACTTTGTATCTGCCAAATTCGGAGAGAGAGATTGCATGCTGTCATGGGTGCTCTAATTTCATTTAATCTTTTTTTTTTTTTTTAATAGAAAGCCTTCACCTCTCCTTTTTTGGTCACTTAAGCTTTTCTTGCTGGTGGTTTAAAAATGTCTTTTATTCCATGACATTATAGGAAAGGCCCTTTTGGAGCCATAGTTTAGTTATAAATGACTCTTGCACAACTGTTTTTTATTTCCATTTTGTTTCACTGACTGAGAATGTAAATTGAACTTTAGTGCTATTGTGCTTTGTTCTGCCTCTCTTTGTGGAAATGTGTTCTGAATTAAAGCCCACGAATAAACCAGAGCCGTCCCAAATATTGCCCTTCAGCTTTTGACTAGCCTGAGAGCCAAGAAAAGATAGAGAATGTGGTTTTATGAGCCCCAGATGGCGTAGTGGGTGTCATGATGTCTTTATGCGGAGAGGTCATGGGTTCAGTCTCCATCTGGAGCCGTCTCAGAGCCACTTTGTATCCAGAGGAGTCAAGATGGGATCTTGGGAAGGGGACGCAGTGCCCCCTCTACCTCCCCAGGCGACCTTGATCAGGGTCCATCATCTGTGCGTTTGATGTAGACCAAAACGCTATCCTGAATGATTTCCCCACCATCCCTGTCTCCACTGGCTTTACCTTTGCTAGGACCCCATGTTAGCTTCTTCCCTGTTCATCACTGGGAAACTCACGGCATCCTCTCACTCACTCACTCCTGAAGCAAGTACGAAGGCTTAGAGAAGTATTTTTCTGGTCCTCCCTATGCTGTAGTCCTTGGAGAAAGAATAATTAAAAGAAAGTTTCTGAGACCATTTTCTGCTTCTCCCCAGAGCAGGCATAAATCCAGACATAGTGATGGCATTTCATTTTGCTTTTGAATAGTACTGGTACAGTAAAGTCATAATTGATTTGTGGCCATGTTATTAATTCATGTACCTTTTTTTTCATTTTCAATTTAAAATTTTAAAAATTGTGGTAAAATACACATAATGTAAAATTTACTATCTTAACCATTTTTAAAGTATATGGTTCTGTGGTATTAAGTACATTCACATTGTTATGCTACCACCATCCCTCCACAGAACTCTTTTTATCTTGCAAAACTGCAACTCTGTCCCCATCACACACTAACTCTGCATTCATCCCTCTCCCCCAGCCCCTGGCAACCTTAATTCATGTAGTTTTGCTAGACTTTTAGATATGAGCTATAGGGAAATCATCCTCCCTTTTTCTCCCCCCAGCATTCTGAGCTTAGCCCAGGAGCAAGGAATCTCTTCCCCTTCACTCCAGTCAGCACAAGGGAAGAGGGGAATTTCTCTGATGGGTGTTTGGGGGAAGCCGAGGGTTTCTGGATCGTCTGTGATTTTTGGAGGTAACAGGCTCTCCAGATCTGGTCATTGGGCTCTTCTGCCTTCTCAGGGGCTGTGGTGGCTCAGGTCTGCCTGTGACTGGATGGGGCTGGGGGAGGATATTAAGAAAAAAGCCCTTAGAAAGCAAAGGAAAAACCCTTTTCTCCAATCCACTTTAATACTTGTAAAACTGGTATTCTGATCACTGATTGTCTTACTTGTCAATTAGTTCAGAATTCAGGAGAAGAAAAGAGGGGTATTATTTGCTGCCCCCCAGCAATCTCAGCACAAGCTTGAGAACTTTGTGCATGCCTTCCATTTTAAATTATGAACACATTTTAGTCAATTTGTTGGCATATCTTCGAAGATTCCTTAATTCGACTTTCTGTTCAAGTCATACGCCGGTCTTGGTGATCAAGAGCCAGTTCTCTTATTACTAATAACTGGCACCTTTCCATTTTTCATGAGACTAAATAAATCGTGACCTTGATTCTCCTGGGACTGTTCCAGTTGCCCATGAGAGATTCAGCCAGATCACTGATCACAAATCCATGCCAGCCATGGAGAGCCGCCACCCGTGGGTCTCGTGATTTGGTGCTCAAGTGGGAGGAAATCATTCTCTCTGTTGCCATTGCTTCTTTTCTTTATATTTTTTATTTTGACATAATTTTAGTCTTGCAGAAAAGTTGTATAATAGGGCTGAGAGTTCCTGCATACCCTCACCCCGGTTCCTGTAACATCTTCCAAACCATGGTGATCAAATCCAGGAAATTAGTGCTGAAAGGATGCTACTACCCAAATCACAGACCTTATTCAAGTCTCACCAGTTTTCCCACTACGTCCCTTCTTTGTTCCAGGATCCCACCTGGCATCTAGTTATCATGGCTCCTTAGTCTCCACGGTTCTGGGACAGTTCCTCAGTCATCTTTGTCCTTCATGGGCTTAACATAGTCTCGAAGAGCACTGGTCAGTTATTTCTATAGAATGCCTCTTGATTTGGATCTGATGTTTTTTCATGATTAGGTTGAGGTCACACATTTTCAGCAGGAAAACCACCCAAGCGGTGTCGCACCTTTCTTAGTGCAAGGTGCCCTCTCCGGGTTCCTCATGTGGGTCTGTCCTCAGTCCCCTGGGGAAGGTTGTCTGTTGGGGTCCCCACTATGCAGTGTCATTATTGGAGGGGGGAATATTTTGAGACAATGCAACTATCCTATTTCTTCTCAAACGTTTCTTCACTAATTTTCACACCCATCAGTGGATCTTGCCTACACTGATTACTATGTCTGTTACTACCTAATGTTGACTTTCTATTTCCCTCGTTCCTTATACCATTGTTAACTGGAATTCACCTGTAAGAAAGAGCTGTTGCTACTTCCCCATTTATTTACTTATTCAAGTTTTTATTTGTGCCAGTATGGACTTTCAGATATTTATTTATTCAAAGGGTTAGACTCCATTATGTACGTGGCTGCTCCATTTGTCAGCCCTTGGCTCCAAAATCTGGTGCCTCCCTCCCGGCATTTGTAACTGATGCAAAACAGTTCTAAAGTCAGAGGTAGCCTTTGTTTTACGCTAGTTACCATTTCAACGGGTGCTCCATGCCAAAGGCACTGGACTTTTTCTAATATCTTAATAGAATATCCTGCTAATTAATCTTGACCTAACGATTACATTTTTAGTCATAAAAAGTTTGTTATTCGTGAGACGTTTTGCCTGGTTTTTGAGGGAATCAGATAAGTGCTTGACAAAATGTAGGGCTCATTAAATACTAATCATTATTTATGGTTATTGCTCCAATCACTCAGGAACAGTATCATGATAAATAGGACAATTCATAAAGATGCCAGCAGAAATTCATTCAGAAAAACATTTCTCATTTATACAGTGGGATGAATACCTACCCCACGGAATTAATGTATATTATATATATATATATATATATATATATATATATATATATATACACATACATATATATATATAAAACTGTTATTATTATTAGTTTGATTTTAAGTGTTATGTGGACCATCTTCAAGCATTTCTTCTTTTTTGTTGTTGTTGTTGAGGGTAGGAGTTTATTAATTAATTAATTTATTTTTGTTGTATTGGATCTTCGTTTCTGTGCGAGGGCTTTCTCTAGTTGTGGCAAGCGGGGGCCACTCTTCATCACGGTGCACGGGCCTCTCACTGCTGTGGCCTCTCCTGTTGCGGAGCACAGGCTCCAGACGCGCAGGCTCAGTAGTTGTGGCTCACGGGCCTAGTGGCTCTGCGGCATGTGGGATCCTCCCAGACCAGGGCTCGAACCCATGTCCCCTGAATTAGCAGGCAGATTCTCAACCACTGCGCCACCAGGGAAGCCCGCATTTCTTCTTTAAATGTTACTCCCCTCCCCCTAAACTAACTCTATCACTAATCAAGTTACTCTTTGCAAGTATTAATAATAATTAGTCTTTTACCTTTGTGGGGAAGGATCAAGGGTGATTTTTGTCCTTGATGCTTTCCTGAACAATTTAAAGTTTCTATACAATGAACATATATTTTTTTCTATCATAATAAAATGTTATTTAAAAGATTTTATAATGTAACCCTTAAACCCTGCTCAAAATGAAGTAGAAATCTCCCTTTGTTGAAGAGACAGGATGTCTTTCCCGTTTTGCTTCTCATATTGAAATGCACAGTTGCTTCCCCCTTGGGCACCCACACTTGTTTGTTTATACATCAGAACGGTGTTAGGGAGATTATTATGTTAGCTTGTAAAATACACACAATTGGATTCATCTTTCTCCTTTTGAAAATAGTACCACCAGGAAAATGTGATCTGTTCAAATTTCCCCAATACAGTAAAGAATTTTAATTTACTTATGTTTCGGCTTTGAGAAATAGGATTGCTTAAACAAACTCCCTCCAGACCTTGGAGTGCTGTGGGCCAGGTATTGGATTAAATTCAGCAAGCCCGAGTTTCCTTACCTAAGTGTAACCATATAGGCGAATTAGCATTTGTTCACCAAGCTCTGCTAAAACCTTGAATGGATTTTAACCTAGATGGGTTTAATTCAGAAAACTCTTTCTACAGCAATAAACCTCGAAAGCATTGAAGAAAGTATTTGGAATATAGCTGCCCAGCCCGAATTCCAGTTGAGATGGAATGAACTAAGTGGCTGTAAACAGTGCCCCTGATGGTTCAGGGAAAGGGGGGGCAGCGGAGGCCTTGACACTGGGAAGGTCCCCCCAGGGGCCCAAATCCCAGGGCCTCACAACTTCTGGTCATTGAACAGAGCTCATCCAAGTCCCCAGAGCATTTGTTTGCATAGAGTATCCATTCTGGTTAACAATCTCCAGGCTGTTTACCTGCTTAATGAAAGTGAATGACCCTGTCCTGGGAGAAGTCTGGTGGGACGAGGAAGATGGGGAGGGGAGTGATGGAGACACCCCTCACCGAAAAATCAGAATATGCCACCCCCAAAATGCCACTTTGGCATATTGATTATTTTGAGCTGCAAACACTTCAGAAAGAGCAGGTGCAGGAAGGGCTCTGACCTCCCCCTTCTCACCTAAAAGCAGGTCATCAATTTCCAGTGATAAAATGCTCTCTCCATACTAAGCAGAGAACATTCTTACCACAGAGTCAATACCGAGATGGATCCCCACAAACAAACCTTACTAAAACAACCCTTATCTTCCGTTAGTTTCCCTCATATATTTATCTTCCCTCAATTTACTGCCCCTAGAAACATAAACCCCCTTTCCTTTGTCCTGTTTCCACAATCTTTCACTCATGTTCTCATTTCATTTCTGTGAGCCTCCCTCATTTGTATATGACATAAACTTTTTCTCACCTTAATATTTTTTTTTTGTCAGTTTAATTTGCAGGGTCCCAGGAACTGAACATAAGAGTGTGAAAAAATGCATTTTTTTCCCCTCTCATTACACCACCTCTTGACTCTCCTTTATCCACATGAGTAAATCTTGCTCAAGGAGCCCCTGCAGCTCAGGGAAACTGGAGCTCTTATCATTGTAAAAATACAAAGAAGAAAGTTCTGTCTCTTAGGTTTTTGGGGGGAGCTTAAGATTTAGACTGGGAGCTTGTTTAGTAAATTAACCTTGTTTGGGATGATAAGCCCCTTTGAGAATCTGATGGAAGCTACGGACTCTCTTCCCAGAAGAGCACAGTTGTGTATAATGAGGGTGGATGGTCCCTCTTTACAGCATCCAATGGCATTTCTTGCAAACTTACGGGAAATGATCAGGGAACACTGCCTGGGGCGCTGCGTACTTGAAAGGAGGACTGTAGCTGATACTTCAGGTCTGGGTCCTTGGCTCCTCGCACCCTGCTGTAGGTCTCAACCAGTAGTTCTCTAGAAACTTGAGATGTCTTTGCAATAGCTAAGGAGTGGTTATCAGTCCTTTTCAAATGATCTCCTGTTTAAACAACATCTTTATTTTTTAAACTGAATTGTTGCGAGCACTCCTCCCAGTTGATGAAAGAGCAGAAATTGTATCAATACCTTTATCTTGCTTACCCACTCCAAGATGTCTTGGGCAAGCGTCCTAGTCTCTTTGTTTCTCAGTTTTCTTATACTAAAATTGGGGTAATAATAGTATCTATCAAATAGCGTGGTTGTGAGGATTAGATAGGCTAATATGTGTAAAACTCTCAAAATTGCCCCTGGTACCTGGTAAGTGTTGTCTAAATAGAATTAATTTGATGATCAATGGATTCAATGATTTCTAGGGTTCTTTCCGGCTTTAAAAATCACAAAAGCTGTCTCCATATATTAATCTACTACCCTGTTGACATACTTTATTTCACTTAATGCCCCAAACAATCCTGTGAGTTGGGTTATATCACCTGGTTAGAAAAGAGGAGGCTGAAGTTGAGTAATTTGCCTAAGATCACAAAGGAGTTGGTTTAGTCTCAAAGATGACACAACCAATCTATAAGGGAAAAGAATCTGAAAAGGAATATATATATATATATATATATATATATATATATATATATACACACATATATATGTGTGTATGTATATATGACATATATATATATAACTGAATCATTCTGCTATATGCCTGAAACTAACACAATACTGTAAATCAACTATACTTCAATAAAAAAAAGGAAGAAATAACTCAGTCTAGAAATGCCTACATACTGGATGATTCTGACTATACTATGTTCCGTAAAAGGCCAAACAATGGAGACATTAAAAACTTTAGTGGTTGTCATTGAAAGGGGAGAGAGCAAGGGATGAAGAGGCAGAGCTTAGAAGATTTTTAGGGCAGTGAAACTATTCTGTATAATACTATCATGATGAACATATATCATAATACATTTATCCAAACCCATAAAATGTACAATTATCAAGAGTGTACTCTCTCTCTCTCTCTCTCTCTCTCTCTCTCTCTCTCTATATATATATATATATATATAAAATGGAATAACTACTTAGCCATAAAAAAGGACGAAATAATGCCATTTGCAGCAACATGGATGCAACTAGAGATTATCATATTAAGTGAATAAGTCAGAAAGAGAAAGACAAATACTATATGATATCACTTATATGTGGAATCTAAAATGTGGCACAAATGAACCTATCTATGAAACAGAAACAGACTCACAGACATAGAGAACAGACTTGTGGTTGCTAAGAGCGAGGGGGCGTGGGGGAGGGATGGATTGGGAGTTTGGGGTTAGTAGATGCAAACAATTATATATAGAATGGACAAACAACAAGGTCCTACTGTATAGCACAGGGAACTATATTTAATAGCCTAGGAAGAGAATATAAAAATGAATGTATATATGGGTATAGCTGAGTCACTTTCCTGTACAGCAGAAATTAACACAGTGTTGTAAATCAACTATGCTTCGATAAAAAAATAAATGAAATAAATGAAAAAAAGAATGTACATTAAGGTAAACTATGGATTTGGGGGTGATTATAATGTGTCAATGTCGGTTCATCCTCGGTAACAAATGTACCATTATGGTGAGTGATGTTGATAATGGGAAAGGCTATGCATGTGAGGAGGTAGAGGATATAAGGGAAATCTCTGTACCTTCTCAATTATATTATGAACCTAAAACTGCTCTAAAAAATAAAGTCTTTAAAAAAAAAGATGACACAGCCAGGATGCAAGCCCTAATCTCCCCAAATTACAGACTGAGAAGTTATTTTCAACATAGAGAATAAGGGATTAGTACCAGAAGACAAAAGGAAATTTACACATCAGTAAGGAAAGAGCAAGGAATTCAAAGTGTATAAACTAGTGGACAGTTCCTAGAAGAAGAAATCTACATGGCCAATAAATCTGTGATAAATGCTCAGTCTCACTGGCTATCAGCAAATGTAAATTAAAATGACAATGAGAAACCATGGGGTACCCACTGGAAGTGCTGGTGAGGACAGAGGGAAATGCGCACTCTCTACTAATCTCTTACTCTTTTAAATTCTCATATTGCTGCTGAAAAGTTCCATGCTACTATTAATTCTGATTCTTTGTATGTGTATTAATTAAGCTGCCTTGGGTAGCAAGGAACTGTAGGGGAGGCAAAACATTTCCTCTACCCTCTTAGTTTCTGTAGCTGCATTTGCAAATGAAACTGGTAAAAGACAGATTAACAGGAGAAAATGCACACAAATTTTATTTGACGTTAATTTTTATGTGTACATGGAGGCCTCTACAGAAAAAAAGTAAAGACCCCCAAGGGGTGGTTAGACCTGGGGACTTCTATGTCATTTTAACAAAGTGATAAACTGTGGAGATGCAATTAGATAAAGGAGAGGGGTTTAGGTTTCTAGAGGCAGTAAATTCTGGGGAGGTAAATATAAGGGAGTAAGTAGTGAAAGATAAGGATTATTCAGTAAGGTTTTTTAATGCAGACTTATCACCTCCATCTCCAGCGATAAAGGTGGTTCTTCCCTTCCTGGTAGGGGAGAGGGGTACAGCTTCATGAAGGGAAACTTATGCCCTGTTTTTAGGCAGATAGGGGGAGGCTAGAGAGCCTTTCCTATATCTGCTGCTTCTCAACTGCCTTCAGCTCAAAATAAGCCTTATGCCAAAGCGTCATATTTTGGGGTGCATGGTTCTGATTCTTCCCAGAACATAACACATGTCTAAAAGTAGCATGAGTACACTGATTGCTCCCTTAAGGAGAGGTCTAGAAGGAAGCAATCCCAAGGTTGGATTGGCACCTTCCCATGCTCTTCAAGGCTCCAGGGTTATTCCAGCTCTGCCCCTCCCTCCTCAGTGTGTCAGCAATGGTGCTCTTCATTGGGATAAGATGGCTGCACCAGCTCCACACATCACAGCCCGAGTAACAGGAGAGTAGCAGTAAGATTAAACAGTCCCAGTAGATGTCTCCCTGCATTTCCTTGGTCAGGGCTGTGCCAAAACACACCCTGTCCAGTAACTGGCCAAGGGGCCCTAGCTGACCATGCCTGGCCTGGATATGGTTCTTCCCCCAGGAGGGGCCATACTGCAGGCTTCTGAGCTGGGGACATCCACAGTGGCTGTCACAATAGAAGATCTGTATTTTTTTTCTCTATGGAAGTTTAGGATTATCAGTTTCCCCTGCTTGGGGCAGAAGTAGATACCTCTAAGCCCCATATTCTTTAATTCAGCTTCGGCTAGAACATTTGGCTGAAGTGGAAGCATTTAATTAAAAAAACCCAAGTGAATCTGCTAACATTTAACATTTTTTTTTCCTGTTCTTTCTTTCTATACCTTTGGTAATTCGATATTGTTCCTCCTAGAATGATTCTCTAATTTTCTTATATTTTCCATCCTTCTTACCCTGATATTTCCTTAACTTTACCTTCCATGCCACCTACTGAACTTGTAAAAAAAATTTAATTTAGGGGGCTTCCCTGGTGGCGCAGTGGTTGAGAGTCCGCCTGCCGATGCAGGGGATATGGGTTCGTGCCCCGGTCCGGGAGGATCCCACATGCTGCGGAGCGGCTGGGCCCGTGAGCCATGGCCACTGAGCCTGCGCGTCCGGAGCCTGTGCTCTGCAACGGGAAAGGCCGCAACAGTGAGAGGCCCGCGTACCGCAAAAAAAAAAAAAAAAAAAAAGAAAAAATTAATTTAGGCTTTTTTTTTTTGGTCTCTGATAATTCTTCTCAATTCACAAATGCCGAATTTTCTCTTCTATTTCTGATGATATCCAACCACAGGAATGTGTGTGTAAATAATTCTTTACCTGATTATGTTTGATTCGTTCATTTGTTTTGGTCCCTCCCATGATGGTGATCTTCATCCATCTGCTCGTATTGAAGAGTCAGGTGCTGAGAAGCTGGCTGAGGGAGTTTGGGGCCAGCGGCCTCCTAGGAGTGAGCCAGTTCTTTCACTCCACATGTCAGCGCTTGGAGGTTTTTTCCTCCAAAGAAGGACCCTCAGAGGGGGTGGCCCTGGGCAGCTGAGAGTCTGCCGCCTGCCAGAATTCTAGAACGTACTGGACAGACACACCATCCAGTTACTCCTTGAAGGAAGGGCTTGTTGCCCCAGCTGTCAGCTCCTTCAGGGTCTGTCTCAGTTGTAGTGAGCTCCTCACCTTGGGAGCGCAACTCGCCCAATGACTGACTGGGGTGAAGGCCTGCTGTCGGTGCCTGGAGTTGAACTTGAGCATCAGGCCAGGCCTGCTCACCGTGCAGAGAACAGGGAGAGGCGGCACAGCCAGGCAGGGTGCTTCCAGGTCCTCCAAAGTCCTAGGTTTAACTCTCTGCTGAAAGTGACCACTGTCCCCTTGGAGACTCGCTAAATGCTGAGTCCTCTTTTGCAAAACCTGTAATAGCAGTCGTAGCAGACGCTGTGGATGCCATGTTCCCTCAGGGCTCATGTCTGCCCATCTGTGACACCTACAGCCAGCGCCTGTGGCTGCAGGAGCTTGTGCAGAGTGGGCAAGAATGTGCTGAGCAGCCCTCAGCCAGAGGGGCAGGAGTAGGGCCACTAACCAGCCTTCTGACTCTCCAAGCAGTCAACTGAGAGGTTCCAGCAGGACTGAGCCCCTGATGTCCACAGAGTGACCCTCTCACTGATATCCATCCCTGGAGAGATGTCAGTGCCTCCCACTCCCCTGCAGGTGCTTCCCGGGACCACCTCCCAGATACACTGCTGTCCCTTTAATCTTCATTTCAGGGTCTGCTCCTGAGGGAGCCCAAACTCAGCCACAGTCAGTCAGTAGACATTCAATCAGCACCAAGCTGGATGCTCTGCATGACCCGCTTAGTCAGAGCTCAGTTTGAGGCTGGCTGTGGGCGCCATTCTGATTAGCCGTCGGTTGTGTGCATCCATTCTGACTGGTCATCGCTGGAATCAGGGCTCTGCCCTAAGTGGGTCAGGTATCTGATTACCTAGGCCTTGTGGAATTGCCCCACACCTCTGGGAAGCAGCTTGTCCCACCTCATTTCATAGAAGGGGAAACTGAGGCTCAAAACGTTGCCTGAGGTCATAGAGCTAAGAAACTGGGAGACCCTTATTGAAATTCTATCTTCCTGAAAAACTCCAGAGTCCTCTGTTCTTAACGTGGAAGAGTCTGCTCTGCCTGTCCAGAAACAGATGAAAAGTGATTTGGAAACAATAGCCCAGGAATATCAATAATGTTCCCAAGACTCTAAACACCTATTCTCTAACAAATAAATGCGTTTCTCTCACTTTGTGATTTATAAGTTATTTTTTGATACAGCAAAAAAAAAAAAAAAAAAAAACCCCACAAAAAAACCCCAAACACCATCATTTGAAGGGAAAAAAATCCCAAATTTAAAAGTAGAAGGTGGTGAGTGGGACACAAAGAATGTTACAGTTCAGTGGAACAAAGGAAAGTCACGTTGATTAGAAATTAAGGGAGATTCGAGGGCCCTTTTGGAAATTATTGTTTTCCCAGGATTTTATCTTCCAGGGCTCTTTTTAGCCCATTTTGGATTGCTGTGTGATAGAGAGGAAAGTACAGTAAATGGAGTGAATAGGAGTCAAGAACAGGTCTTGGTGACATCCTGGCTGTAGGACGAGAGGCAAGTTAGTTTCCCTGTCTCTTTTCTCATCTGTAAGTGGGTTTTGGGGGGTGGGTTAAATGAGTTGCAGTTTCTTGGAGAGCTTTGAGATATAATGTGACAGATGCTAATACTCTACACCCTTGGGTGCTTTTAAGCTAAGTCTTGCGGAGAAGAATAAGTGGGATCCAATTGTGTCACCCTGACATGTGGGTACAAATGAAGATCCGCATTCCATTTCCTCTTGGTGCAAAATCTCTTCCCAAAATATTTGTTATAAAGCCTTTACAAATTTGAAAGCTCATCAAAATAACCCATTCATCTCTGAAACATAGACACACTTGGAATTTGGTTTCTATGAAATTATTTAAGAAATGGCTGTGTGACTATTTCTGAAACAACATAAAAGAGGAAATACAGTTGGTAAACTCTTTAGATGTTAAAGTGTGTTTTTTCTTTCTTTTTTAACCAGACTCTGATCCTGAAAAATCAACTTTCAAACATAAACATTCCTGAAATCAGAAAACTGTACCCATTAGCTGCCGAAAACTGGGTTTAAACCCAGTTTTACATCCTCTTGTTTGACTGCAGTCAGGGTGGAGTGAAGGAGACAGTTGGGTTTTGAATTCCTGAACACTTGAGATGGAAAGGGAATGAAGCCCGTGGGACAAAGTGTGCAGGTAGCCACAGAGCCGCCCACAGACCTCCCGGAACACAACTGCGTGTTCTTAATGGTAGATTACCTTGGGGGTAATTTTCCATTCGTTTAATAAATATTCGCTGAAGAACCTATTTAGTGTCACTTATGCTTCTGAAGGAAGAAGTTAAATATTAATAAAATGCTCCAGGTTTAATTTATCTTGGGCATGAAAGCCATCATTAC
The DNA here is from genome assembly GCF_003676395.1 of Aethalodelphis obliquidens. Taxonomy (NCBI): domain Eukaryota; kingdom Metazoa; phylum Chordata; class Mammalia; order Artiodactyla; family Delphinidae; genus Aethalodelphis; species Aethalodelphis obliquidens. Next base: position 4,318,063 of record NW_020838018.1, read on the forward strand.
TAATGAAAGATAATAGGTGACATTCTCAAAGCTTATAAAAATGGGGTACTGAAACAACAAAGTTGAGAATATAAAAGTTTATTTCTAAGTATTCAGAACTCATCTAATCTGCCATATCTTCTCGGGGAACAAGGGCTGTCTGCAGTAGCAGTTTTGCAGAGGGGTGGATGCCAGCACCCCACAACCTAATTTAAAATAATCAAGTCCAGATGCCGTTGCCAAAAAAGAGGTTTGCACCATTCACCACTGTGACCTAGATCATATTTCAAAAGTGTCAAATCAAAGCTGTCCCACCAAAGCCTGATTTCTTAATGAATTCCTTATGTATTTCATCTCTTGAATACAAAAAGTGGGGTATCCACTGGGGAGTAAAATTCAGATTTACAAAAACAAAACCTGCGAGTGTGATCCTTTGTGAAACACACCCCTCACAGTTGATCCCCTCACCGTAGAATTATTTACTGCTTCATTAAGATGTTTTTATTTAAAAAGCCACATCTGAGAGGCATCATACTATTCACAGAGAAAAGGAAATACGAGCTGAAGGAAATCTCATTGAAATCTCAACATTAACATCTTTAAAAAGTGCTGACATTCTGTCATGTTAATCTGGTGTTACTAAGAGTAAAATTTCAAAAATGTTATCATTTCTGTATCTTAAATACTGGCCTTTTTCTTGAAGAAAGATTCTAGCTAAGGGGGTGTTTTCGAGTCCTGACTTATTATGCTAAGTATGTCTGAATACTGAAGAGGAAGTTTTCTTCTTTTTGGAAAAGAGAAAAGAATAATGATCCTCGAGGTGATTATATATATACAGAGAGATGGATGGATGGATGGACAGACGGATGGATGGATAGACAGATATAAGGACATAGTAGTGTCATCCGCTTTCAAACAATAGCAATCTCCTACCTTTAGGCCACCAGTTCATTGTGGTCTTTTCTCAGAAAGATGAAGCCTAAAAGCCCTGAGAAGTACTTGTCCAAGAATTCAGGAAAACGGGGCTCTGTCTTACACATGCCTCCAGGACACTGAAATTAAAGTATGAAAACTCCATTTTTTTCATTCATTCAACCAATAATGATTACAGAGTGCCCACTCTGTACCAAGACCCAGAAGTGGCTCTTGCAGCCATGCAATTTAAATGGTTCATTCCTCTTTCCATATGCAAAATCTTTAATAGCATTTCCAGTTCCAGAACAAGAAAGTGTAGGCTCATTTATCCCTCCTCCACCCATCCCCCCCAAAAAACAATTAAATAGCCCAGAAATAATCCAACAGACAAGAATAAAGGATTCTGAAAGCTGGAAAGAAGAGGTGGACTACTTAGAGACCTCAGGACTTCAGGACTGATGATGTGGTGAGTTCTTTTATCTCCTATATGCCTCATATGGGTGCCAGAGAGGCCTGAAACCTGGAATCACCAATGTGCATAGACAAGCAAACAAACAAACAAACAGACAAGAAAGGCATTGGCCAAAGAACCCAGAAAGGAGAAACCCAACAGAGCCAAAATGGTGGGGGGTGGGGTGGAATGCTAACTCCCACTTCACAAGGGGGCACATCAGAGGGCTCCATTTGCCTTCAAAGTCACACTGGGCTGACCCAACCCCTTCTCCACCCCTTCTTCTGGGGACTGGTGGGTAGACTGATCCACCGTGGGGCAGCATCAGCACAGCCTGGCATGGCTTCACTCTCCATCCAATGGCATGAGAAGATCCAGGCCCTGTGGCTTCAGTCTCTCCACCTCCCTTGGCTGAAGGTGGCCTTGCACTCTAGGTGACCCAGAAAAGCAACTTCCACCCCTTCAGGCAACACCTGCAGGGACTGAGCAAGAGCCCCAGAAATGCCAAAGAATGAAGCAGACCAGAATAAAACGTCAAGGGCTCTGAAAACTAAACTGTCACTGGAACTACAGCTCACAAAAATAGGCCAGAATCTAGACATTAAACTTAAAAAGGGTGAGTGTCTAATAAAATAGATTTAAATAGCATTTAAAAGTCTCCTAATATAATAACCAAAATGTGTAGGATACAATAAAAGTTCACTCATCTCCAAATATAATAATCAAAATGTGAAGGATACAATAAAATTTCACTCATCATACCAAGAGCCAGGAAAACCACACTTTTAATGAGGAAAAAAAAAATCCAGTACTAAAATTTAAAAAAATGCCAGTACTGAAATGACTATGATGCTGAATTTATTTAATAAGGATTTTAAAATCCTTGTATTTAATAAGAATGCTTCAACAAGCAATTACAAATTCTCTTGAAACAAAGGAAAAAATAGAAAATCTCAGCAAAAAATAGAAATTATCAATACAAAAGACAGCTATATGGAAATTATAGAACTGAAAAACATAACAAATATTAAAAAAAAACACCTCACATGGTAGACTCAATAGTAGAGTAAAGATGACAGTGGATAGAATCCATGAACCTGAAGATAGATCAACTGAGTCTATACAATATGAACAAAACAAAAATATAGACTGAAAAAAAATGAACAGAGCCTCAGGGATCTGTGAAACAGATATGTAACTAAATATTTAAAATATATAACATCCTATCATCAGGGTCCCAGAAGGGAATGAGAAAGAGAGTGGGGCTGAAAAAATACTCAAATAGTTCTTTCATTATATCAAAGAAATAATGTTTAATTACTTCATAAATTTGGCAAGAGACATAAAACTTCAGAGTCAAGAAGCTAAGTGAAACCCAAATAGGATAAACCCAAAGAATCCAAACAAAGACACATCATGATTAAACTTCTGATAAACTAAAGACAAAAAAAAAAAAGTCTTAAAAATAATCAGAGAGGAATGATGCATTAACTATACAGGAAGACCAAATTAATGACACTGGATTTCTCATCTGAAGCCATCAAGCCAGAACTTAGCAGCACAACACCTTTCAAGTTATAAAAGAAAAGAACTGTCAACCTTGAATTCTATATCTGGCAAAATTATCCTTCAGAAATGAATGGAAAATAAGACTTCTCAGATGAAAGAAAATTAGGAGAATCTGTTGCTATCTGATCTACATCTAAAGGTTGGTTAAAGGAAGCTCTCCAAACATAAAAAAAAAACAACGTTATGGATTGAATTGTGTCTCCCAAAATTCATGTGTTGAAACCCCAATCCTCAATGAGACTGTATTTGGAGGGCTTCCCTAGTGGCACAGTGGTTAAGAATCCGCCTGCCAATGCAGGGGACACGAGTTCAAGCCCTGGGCCATGAAGATCCCACATGCCACGGAGCAACTGAGCCCGTGCGCCACAACTACTGAGGCCCTCGCACCTAGGGCCCGTGCTCCACAATGAGAGAAGCCACTGCAATGAGAAGCCCGTGCACCGCAATGAAGATCCAATACAGCCAAAAATAAAAAAAAAAACAATTAAAAAAAAAGAATATTGCAAATAAAGAAAGAAAAAACATTCAAGTAACTCACAAGAAAACAAGAAAAAAATAGAGGAATGAGAAACAAAGGGACAAATAGAAAACAAATACCAAATGGCAGAACTTAAGCTCTAACACATCAATGATTAATTTAAATAAACCAATTAAAAGAGATCAATTATTCTTCAGTAAAGTTGGAAAAAAATTAAAAATAGAGTGAATAATACACATTTATCAATTATATACAGACTAAGAAAATGACTTCACAGATAGCATAGATAAGTAGGAAGTAAAAAGATGTATCATGTAAATAGGAATTAGAAAATAGTAAGAGTGACCATAATAATATCAAATAAAGTAAACTTCAGGGCAAGGAAAATTATTAGGAACAAAAGTGGGCATTGCATAATGATAAAGGATTAATCAACCCACTAGGATGTAGCAATCCTGAGTATGTGTGCAGCACCGAGCAGCATTTCAAAATACATGAAGCAAAAACTGATAGAGATGAAAAGAGAAATAGACAAATTCACAGTTGTAGTTGGGTATTTCAGTACCCAACTTGCAATATTTGGTAGCACTACCAGAGATAAAATCAGCAAGAATACAGATGAGTGAACAATATCATCAGCCTAATAGATCTAACTGACGTTTATAGAACACTCCACCCAACAATAGCAGAATACTCATTCTACTTAAGTGTTCATGGAACATTCACCATGATGACTATGTCCTAGGTCATATAACAAAGCTTAATGAATTTAAAAGAATTGAAATCATAGAGAGTATGTTTTCTGTCCATAATAAAATCAAATCAAGAAGTCAGAAGCTGAACAGGGGAGATCAGCTCAATGCTTTGTGATGACCTAGAGGGGTGGGATATGGAGGGTGGGAGGGAGGCTCAAGAGGGAGGGGATATGGGGATATATGTATACATATAGCCGATTCACTTTGTTGTACAACAGAAACTAACACAACATTGTAAAGCAATTATACTCCATTAAAGATATTTAAAAAAAATCAGTAGATGAAAGACAACAGAAAACTTTCCAAATTCTTGGAAATTAAACAATACACTTCTAAATAATCCATGGGTCAAAGAGGAAGTCTCAAAAGAACTTAAAAAATAAAAAAAATTGCATAAATGAAATAAAAAATACAACATATCAAAGTTGGGCTGAGAGGGATTTACAGCACTAAATCCTTACATTAGAAAAGAGAAAATATATCTGTAGTCTAAATTCCTAACTCAAAAGACTGGAAATAGAAAAGAAAGGAGAAAACAACAATAAAAAGCAAACAGAAGGAACAAAACAAACGGCAACAACAAAAAAGCAGAAGTCAATGAAAATAAAAACAAGAGAGAAAATTAATGAAACAAAAAACTCATTTGTCAAAAAAAATCAATAAAATTGGCAAACCCCTTGACAAAAAGAGGTGACACAAATCACCAATGTCACAAAGGATCCTGCAGCCATTAAAATAATAAGTAACAAATACTACAAGAAACTCAATGCTCATAAATTTGATAACGTAGAAGAAATGGACCAATTCCTTAAAAACCACAAACTACCAAAATTCAGCAATATAAAATAGATACATGAATAGTTCTATAATCATTAAAGAAATAGAATTTGTAATAAAAGCTCCTGAAAAAGAAATCCCCAGGTTTCAGATGTTTTCAAATAGACAATTTCGCCAAACATTTAAAGAATACCAATTTTTACAAACTGCTCCTCTTCCAGTAAAGAGGAGAGAACACTTCCCAACTTATTTTATGGTTAATTACAAGATAAACGTGCCCACTACCACTGCCACCATTTAATCTTGTTCTGGAGATCCTGGACAATGCTACAACGAAAGAAAAAGAAATAAGAAGTATAATGAACAACTAACTAGAAAAAAACAAAAGAATCAACAAATGATTCAGTAAGTTTTCAAAATCAACTTATAAAAATCAGTGCTGGGGCTTCCCTGGTGGCGCAGTGGTTGAGAGTCCGCCTGCCGATGCAGGGGACACGGGTTCGTGCCCCGATCCGGGAAGATCCCACATACCACGGAGCGGCTGGGCCCGTGAGCCATGGCCACTGAGCCTGCGCATCCGGAGCCTGTGCTCCGCAACGGGAGAGGCCACAACAGTGACAGGCCTGCGTACTGCAAAAAAAAAAAAAAAAAAAAAAAATCAGTGCTGGAGTCATGCTGGTCATTGTGTGGTTCAGAGTGTGCTTGGAACTTTGAATTATAATGCCAAGACATTTTCTGAATATGTTTCTGCTCTCAACTGCTCATAACTTCTTAATTATCTACTGAACACATAAAGGAATAAGCCAGAGATAAATTAAAGGGAAGCCCAGGCCTCAAGCTTCTCCAACATCCATCAAGGAAGCTCAAGCATGTCAACTGAATAAAAAACTTCATCTTTCTTCCTTTCAAATATCCAGCTGCAGTCTTGACCAGTGGTGTCTAATATAAATATGAAGTGTATATCATATATATAATGAATTGTTTTCAGTACCCACAAGAAATGAAAATGGAAAAAAGTGTCCTTTCTAAGGACCCTTTCTGCCTTCTTGAGGAAAAGATAGAGGCAGAAAGGATGATGACTGAGTGTTTGAGAAATTGTTCTTGGGACTCAGTGACCTTCGCTGATGTGGCTGTGGACTTCACCCAGGAAGAGTGGACTTTACTGGACTCTTTTCAGAGATGTGATGCTGGAGAACTGCAAGAACCTGACCACAGCAGGGTATCAATCATTGAAACCCACTCTGATCTCTTGGTTAGAACAAGAAGAAGATTTGAGGACAGTGGAGAGAAGAGGAGTCCTCTAAGACTCAGCAATTCAGCAGGATAATCCTGGGGGAAAAACATCTGTTGGAATTGAAGCAGTAACATCAAATTGAAAAATGCAGTGAGGAACTCGGATAGACGAGCTCATCTCTCCCATTGAGACACAAGCAGGCTTGGTTCCTACTTCAAAGAAATTGAAATAAATCCCACAACCTCAGCATTCCTCTCCTGTGAGACAACCAAGCGTATGTGCAGACTTCACGTGGGCCCTCTGTGTCACCCCTGAGAGACTCAGGAACAAAGGGAACCAAGACAAACAGGCTAACTTTCCTTGGAAGAAGGGAATAATCAAGTCACAAGTCCAACAGTTTTGGTGATGGAGACGTGGCTTCCTGGAAGAGGCAGAACTCTAGTGGCCAGTCTGGGTGGAAAGACAGAAAAGCATCTGGAATCCAGTTATGAAAGCTCTTCCCCTAGACAACTGCCCGTGTTTGGGGCAAGAAGAGGGAACAAGGATCCCTGCTGTCCTACTTCTTAATGATGCTCATCAGTAAGTATATCAGTAGTTATATCAGTTTGCTTTTCCTTAATTGCTCAATCTTATTTACTTTTTTAATGTCACTTTACACACAGTGGACATTATGTGGAGTTTTAATATACCTAAGTTTTTGCTATCCAATCTTAAAATTCTTTTCTTTTACTTGGAGCATTTACTCTATAATATAATAAATTACTAATAAATTTGAAAAAAAAGTCAATGCTTTCCTACACCAGCAAAATTGACCAGTAAATACTATAAAAGTAAATACAAATTACAATAACTAAAAGTATAAAATATCTAGAAATTATCCAATACAAAAATCCCTGTATGGGAAAACTTAACTCTAATAAAGGAGATTGAAGATCTGAATAAATATTTACAAAGATGTCCCATTCTCTTAGATTGGACAATTTAATATTATAAGATGTTGATTCTTCCTAAATTAATCTATGAATGAAATGCAATATCAGACAATTCCACTTGGATCTTTTTTGAGGAACTTAACTAAATTTATTTTAAAACGTATATGAAGGAATAAAAATCTATGAATAGTGAAGTCAGTTTTAGAGAAAACAAAGGGTGAGTGTGCCCTGCCAAATATTAAGACATGTTGAAAGATGATAATTTAATAAAGACAGTGAAATTGGCACGAGAACAGATGAACAGATCAAGGGAACATAATAACTTAAAGACTGATCCTTGTTTGTATGAGACTTAATATAAGATAAACTATAAGAATAAATTAATGGAGAAACAACAGTTTGCTTAGTGAATGATTTGGGAAAACAATCTCACCATGTGAAGAAGAATAAAAATGAAATTTGACCCTTACCTAATCCTGATACAGGGATAGACTTTAGCTGGATTAAAGACCTAAATGTGAAAATAAAGATCTGAAATCAGTGGAGAGCTAAGAGTGTTGAAAAGTCCTTAAACTAAACTTCAAAAGCAAAAACTGTAAGGAAAAAAAGTTGATAGCTTTCATTACCTCAAAATGCACGCTTCTGCTCAATGAGACAGCTAAGATATAGAGGTCAGCTAGTAATGCAATTGCATGAAACTATAAGGCGTTATTACCTGGCATAAACCAAGAATTCCTAGAAGAATGAACAAGTGAAAGGTAGTAATTCAGACAGAGAAATGGGGAAAAGATATGTACAAAATATTTTTGAAATAGGAGATCCTAACTAAGGCTGATAAATGAGGAAATAGAGACATAACATTACTTAGATAAATGTTTGGTTCTCCAGAAGAAATAAAGAGAAAAAGGTTTAAGTGGTTGCCTCGTGAGAGTGTGGCTGAAGGTGGGAACATTTGGGGTAGAAATCCTTCAATATAATTTGATTTTTAAATTTTAAAAGAAAAAGAACTAATGTCAAATAGCCTCATCCATATCTTTCAAAAAATTAAAGGAAATATCTCACTTAGAGTCATCTAGTCAGTAGTAATTACACTGAAAATGCTGCATAAGAATAAAAATTTTAAGATATAATTTCAAAAATGACAGCAACATACTATTCACAAAATAGAAGGATTCAAATAGGTACAGATAAGTGACAAATAAAAAACAGTTCTAATAAATCTTATATAGGAATTAAATATATCATATTTTATGACTTTTTAGCAGATTACAAGAACACAAAAATACATTGAACAGAAAAAATTATATTGAAAATGAAATAGATATGAAATACAAACGCGAGAGTACATAAAAATATAAACCAAGAAATCTTTTTTTTGGGGGGGCGGATAGGTAATAAAACAACAGTAATTTATTCTCTCACAGTTCTGGAGGCCAGAATCCAAAATCAAGATGTTGGCAGGTCTGCACTCCCTCCAGAGGCTCTGGGGTAAGATGACCAGCTTGTGACAGCTGTTGGTAATCCTTGGCATTCCTTGGCTTGTGGCTACATCACTCTGATCTCTATCTCTGTCTTCACATCTTCTCATCTCCCCTGTGTCTCTCTTCTGAAGATACTTATCATTGGACTTAGGTACGCCCCCATCACTTCTCAATACTCCAGAATGATCTCTTCATCTCAAGAACCTAAAATTAGTTACATCTGCAAAGACCCTTTTTCTAAATAAGGTAGCATTCACAGATTCCTGGAATTAGGATGCAGAAGTCTTTTTTTCTTTTTTTAATTAATGCATTTTTAAAATCAAAATTTAGTTGATTTACAATACTGTATTAGTTTCAGGTATACAGCACAGTGATATGTACACCAAATAAATCTTTTATGTTAAAGTACGTTATAGTTTCCAAAGCATTTTCATTTTGAATATGAATTAACATTAACATTAGCTGAACATCACTCCAGACACCTTACTTTGGAGATAAGTATCAATATATATCTCTTAGATGGATATCTAAGATTCTTAGGATCTTCAGATACATGTAACCAACAGAGAGAAAGAGCACATTGAAAATGTGATTTTGGGGCTTCCCTGGTGTCGCAGTGGTTGAGAGTCCGCCTGCCGGTGCAGGGGACACGGGTTCGTGCCCCGGTCCGGGAAGATCCCACATGCCACGGAGAGGCTGGGCCCATGAGCCATAGCCACTGAGCCTGCGTGTCCGGAGCCTGTGCTCCGCAACAGGAGAGGCCACAACAGTGAGAGGTCCGTGTACCACAAAAAAAAAAAAGAAAAAAAGAAAATTGTGATTTTGCATAAGAAGCAGTGTGATTTGGTGGATGGGCACATAGTCGCTGGAGCCCAACTATCTGGGTTCTATGTAGATTCTACTTCTTATTGGTTGTGTGATGATGGGCAAGTCACTCCACCTCTCTGTGCCTCTATTTCCTCAACCATAAAATGTGGATGTCAATAATCCCCACTTCACAGGGTTTCCTTGAGGATGAAAAAGTGCTTCGAACAGCATCTGGTACATTGTAAGTTTCAATTAAAGACCATCGTTTTCCTCGGTCTGATTTCCAACAGACAGAATGCCAAGGAGGAGCAGAGACAGGTAAGGATAAGGAGAGAAGGAGTCATTGCTGGGTCTGGGCTCTGTACACTCTTTTGCAATTTTGTCAGATGTTTTAAGCAGAGGTTCATCCATCATTTTTGGAGGTGTTTTACTCCCCCAGGTCCCAGGCAGCTCCCTAAGACTTCCAGGGATCCTGAGAACAGGATGTCTTTTGTCTCTTCTAGAGCCTTCTGTGGGTGGTTGGGGGATGGGTAGCAAACAGTCCAAGGAGAACATTTTCTTTCTTGTCTAGCTTTTACCTGTCTTTCCACCTCCTCCCATTTCCATTTCATTAGGGAGTTTCACCTTAGCTCATTCTCCTAGTGTTCTGACACCGCATGGCACACATTTGGTTCTAGAATCACCGAGAGGTAGGCAGGACTTATAAGACTGTGACCATGTTACTGATGAGAAAGCCAACTGTCATAAAGTAAAGCTATTTGCTCAGGGTTGTACAAGGCTGTAAGGAAGAGCCAATGCCGTGGGTCTATAACAAGAGCTCATTGCTCTTGTCCTAGAATCTATTCACTCAGTGTTTACTGGGTCAATGAGGGTCAGGTTGCACTGATGCAGGGGGCAGAGGGGACAAAGATTAATAAATATAGATCTTCTTTTTTTAAAAAAAATTTTTCTTTGGCTGCACTGTGGAGCATGTGGGATCTTTGTTCCCCGACCAGGGATTGAATCTGTGCCCCCTGCATTGGGAGCGTGGAGTCTTAACCACTGGACCACCAGGGAAGTCCCTCCCTGTGGATCTTCTAGCATGTTCAGAAGAGGTTTCCATCAACACAGCTGGTTGGAGCATTTGACCTCATTAGGTAGTTTCTGCCTGAGAGAATTAAAGTCTCCATCAACAGGTTTGAAGGCAGTATGGTGCAGATACAACTGTGCCGATTTTAAAATATGATAAGTTGATTCTAACATTCTTCCGGAAGAGAAAAAGTGTGAGAATGTCGAAGAACATTTTGAACAAGAGAAAGATAGGAGACTTGTCCTACCAGATACAAAAACATATTAGAAATCAACAATAGTTGGAAAGTTCTGATGTTAGCCAAGGCAAGACAAACGGCTCTCCAAGCGGCTATGGATCCATACGAAGAAGTATTTGAAGGAGAAAGGATGGCCTTTTTATAATTCTGGAGTGGGGACATCTTTTTAGCAAGGCAAAATTTCCAGGCCATAATGGAAGAGACTGGAGGACTTGATAGCATAAAAATTTGAAATAGTTGTAGAGAGAAAGATAACAAACTCAAGAAAAGAAATAAAAAAAAAAAAGTCTCATATAGATACCTGATAAAACTATTTGTTGGTCTCTATCCAAAGAAAGACTTTGCAAACTCTTGGACTCAAGATTCCAATTCTAAAATCCACATCGTAGAAGTACCCACAGAGGCACATATAGTTACATGTTCCAGGATGTTCATTTCAGCATTGTTTGTCATAGGAAAAAAATAAGAACCTTACATGTCTACAAAAAGAACATTAGTCAAATAAATTGTAACACATCCAAACTACAGAATACTCTTCATAAAGTAAAAGGAATGAGGGTCTGGTATAGAAAAATTCCTAGGTTAAGTCAGAACAAGGAACAAGAACAAGGCTGTTGCTCTGCATTTTAAAAAATCTATTTGAATATAGGTATATATGTAAATAGAAACCGGTCCTGAAGGATCTCCAATGAACTGTGAATAAGAGTTACCCCTGGGAAGGGGAGTGGAATGGGTGGAAATAGGATTTTCAAGTTTTATTCTTCATGCCTCCTCTTTGTTCGGATGTTTAATTTGAACATGTAATCACTGTGTAATTTTAAAAATGTAAGCAACAAGGAAGCAAGGCTCCTCATCCCCAGGGACGGAGAATAAGGACTTTGCACATCCATCTAAGCTGGGGAGTCAGACGAGCCAGGAGGCCACCCAGCCACTAAGGGACAGAAAACAGATGTGGAGGAACCGTGGGCCACGTGCACTCACCAATCCCCTGGTGCTCAGCTCCAAGCAGAGACTGTGGGTCGATTGCACAGGGCAAATGAGGGTTTTCTCTTCACTTGAACAAAAGAAATCAAGAATGTGGAAGAGGCAGATGTGACAGCCATAAAATGATGTATCACCCACAGATCTGAGGCCGTGGAAATGGCAACTCGGGCCTGTTCTAACTCAACTCAGCTCAGCGGCAGCAGTGTTAGGATGCTCAGATAGAGAGACATCTCTGCTATCCCGGTAGGGGATTCAGGCCTGCCTGCATGCAGGCAGCCTGTTGTGAGGCCTGGCCTCCAGACCTCTACTAGTTCTGAGCTTGTGAGCTGAGAAAGGGCTAAGCTGAAAATACAAGTCTTGCTTACCTGCAAGGAGCTGGGAAACCTGACAACACACCACACTTTCCCTGCCTCTTTCACTTTCAGTGGCATCAGATCCTAAAGAAACACGCTGGGAATTTGAACAGAGGTCTCCCTCTTCAGCTCCAGCCCCCAGGGTGGGTGGGGCACTCAGTTTCTCAGCTTTCTATCAGCCCCCGTGTAGGAGATGGAGGGGTGGGCTTGGAATTAACTGCCAGGAGATCTGGATTGTCAACAGAACATGCAGGAAGCTGGTTCTAAGCCGTGCATGTGAATTAAAGGGACAGAAATACTCCTTCAGTCTTCAGTATTTGGGGTAGCTTCCATAAAGCAGTTGCAGGAAAAATCATGGACCTGGATGTCATGTAAGTCCTAAGCCCTCCTGGAGTGATTTCTTACTGAATCATGTAAGAGGTAAGAGATCTGCACTCCTGTATCGAGTTCTTTTTGCCAATTTGTCTCATTTACATTATTAATAATAATAATAACACATATTTTGTACTTACTACACATCAGGTGTGATTTAAAGTATTTGCATGTATCGTCTCACCTAATTCTCACAATGGCTCTGTGGGCTGGGGCACGATTACTCTCATTTCACAGATGTAGAAACTGAGGCACAGTCAGTTGAAGCCACTCTCCAGGTTCACACGGATGGCAGGTGGTGATGCTGGTTCTTGTCTAGATGACCTGACTCCAGGGCTTCCTCTGCACTGTGCATGGAACCCTCAGCAGCCTCCTCAGATGTCACGGGGTCTGTGGACTAAATGAGTGTGAGAGGACAAAGGGGCCCATGGTGACGAGCAGCATGGAGGGCGCCTCCAAGGAAGTTCTTGGAAGCCATTAAGCAGGGGAGAGATGGCGTGGGGCTCAGGGGGACAGTCGCTCTGAGGATAAGTACCAACAATCGGGGGAATGGAACCCTATATTTGAAGTTTTCTGGCTTGTGCATTTTCATCAAAATAGGATACTGGTTGGTGTGAGGCCGAACAAAGGGGCCTCCACATCCCCTGTGGGAAAGGTGTGTATGGGTAGTTCTTTCTCAGTGACAGAGGTCTGGAGCCAAGGAGAATTTTCCAACTTGGCCTGGGAAACACTATGACAGCAGGAGGATTTAAGATAATTCAAATATAGTCCTTCAGCCCAACTCTCTATTTCATAGAAAGAACTTGTTCAGTGAGGAGTAGGGTCTGGTCCAAGGACTCATGGCTATTGAGTAAATGAGCTAGGACCAGACCCTGTTCTGTTTTCGAATTTGCCTTGGGCTGCCTCCTGTTCTGTTCTGGCACGTGGGCCACGTGCACTCACAAACCGTGCACATCACAAAGGGGATGAGGAACCCAGCAGGAACCACCTCTGTGCTGAGGCCTGCCAGCCCATGCACGTCACAGACTTCCAAATGTTCATCATGGACAACACAGATAAGAGAGTATTTGCTGTAATGACTGGAAGAAAGTCAGTTCATTAGTAGTTACGTTCATTATCAGAGATTTGTACTTGATTCAACGGTTTCTAGTATATTCAGAGAGTTGTGCGCCCATCACCACAATCCGGTTTTAGAACACCTCCTGGAAAGGTCCCCGGGGCTGACAGTCTTCATCAGTCAATCCCATTCTCACCCCCAGCCGCAGGCAACCACTAACTTATCTTCATTTTACATTGCTCTGGACATTGAATATACATGGAATCACATAATTTCGTGGTTGTTTTCATCTGGTTTCTTCACTTACCAAAATGTTTTCTTTTTTGAGATTTATCCATTTCTTTTTATTGCTTTTATTTATTGTATTCCATTGTATGAATATACTGCTTTCTGTTTACTCATTCATCAGCTGGCAGACATTTGACTATTATGAATAATCCTGCTATGAATAGGGCTTCCCTGGTGACGCAATGGTTAAGAATCTGCCTGCCAATGCAGGGGACACAGGTTCGAGCCCTGGTCGGGGAAGATCCCACATGCCACGGAGCAACTAAGACCATGCGCCACAACTGCTGAGCCTGTGCTCTAGAGCCTGCGAGCCAACTACTGAGCCCACGTGTTAAAACTACTGAAGCCCGCGCGCCTAGAGCCTGTGCTCCGCAACAAGGGAAGCCACTGCAACAAGAAGCCCACGCACCACAACAAAGAGTAGCCCCCGCTTGCTGCAACTGGAGAAAGCTCGCACGCAGCAACGAAGACCCAATGCAGCCAAAAATAAATAAATAAAATAAATTAAAAAAAAATCTTATGAATACTTGTGTACAATTTTTTGCACAAACATGTTTTTCTCTTGGAAGTGGATTTGCTGGCCCACATGACAAATTTATATTAAGAAACTGCCAAACTTTTCCAAAGTAGTTGTACCATTTTACCTTTCCACCAACAATGTAGTTTCCAATTTTCTCCGCATCTTGCCAATATTTGGTGTTATCTGTCTTTTTGATTTTAGTCATTCTAGTGAGTGTGTAATAGTATCTCTTTGTAGTTTTAATTTGCATTTCTCTGATGACTAATGAGGTGGAATACGTTTTCATGAGTTTAGATATTTGAATGTCTCTCTTGATGCAATGTCAAGTCTTTCACCATTTTAAAATTATGCTTTTGGATTTCTTATTTTGGGGCTGTGTTCTTTATATTTATGGATACACATGTTTTATTACATATGATTGGCAAATATTTTCTCACAGTCTGTGACCTGTCTTCATTTCTTTCAAGCTGTCTTTTGAAGAACAAATTAAACAATGAATTAATGAAGCTTAATTTACTAATTTTTCCTTTTATGGCTTACGCTTTTGGTATTGTATCTATGTTTGCCTAACCAAAGATTTAAAATATTTCCTCCTGTGCTTTCTCTTAGAAGTTTCGTAGTTTTAAGATTTATATTTAGGCCTGTGGTCCACGTGTCCTAACCTGACTCAAAGCCCCACTTTTCCTGAGCTAGAGCCTTCTGTGGACAATAGAAAGGGAGCCGTTGTGGGTGGCTTCCTTCTCCCCTGGGGGCAACTGCTGAGTGGAAACCGGCTCAAAAGGTTTCCATGCTGCTCACCCAGCCACTGCCTTTCTAAACAGAGGTCCGTTGATAGAGCACTTCAGAACCCTCTCTCTCTCACTGTTTCTAAAACAGCAATTTGTAAACTGCTTGAGGTTTGAGATGACTGTTGTTTCTCAACATTTTGCTTGTTTCATACAAATTTATTGCTTCTAGTAGATATTTTCTGTGGTGTGTACTACCAGATTGTGGTCACTCTATAGCTTTAATATAAAGACTCTATTTTTGGTTCGTGTTGATGTGTTTCAAGGATTGAAGTTAAATAATGTGTGAGCATTAAATAATGTTAATAAAGTTAAATAATGTCCACCATCTTTTCCAGGAACGTCCAATCATTTTTTTTTTGAGTCCAATCATTTTTTAAATGTAGCAATAAACTAGATTATTGCAATTTTGACTTATAGAGTATTATAAAAGTAGCTGAAAAGTTACAATCCTAATCTGTCTATAAAAATAATAGGTCTGGTATTTTTGTAGTCATAAGTGGCCAAGGGTTAAATCAATAGGAACCAAGGAAATTTCAGATACTGTACATTGAAGAAAGGCACTAAGAAATTAAATTAATATTTTCCAAAAACCCCCACGACACAAACACACACACACACACACACACAGAGAATACTACCCTAGGCCCGCAGAATTTAAAATCAAGAGACTATTCTGTTGAATAGATTACATATGCAAAAGACTGATTATCAGGAATGTAGGTTTATTTCATTAAAAAACAAAACAAAACAAAACAAAACAGATTCATCCCCCAAAGAGTACTGTATCCTTTAAAGCAGCAGCAATCACAAGGCACATATGTACAAAATACCTCGGGCAAAATAGAAACTAAAAATTAAAAAAATATGTTATTTAAAAAGATGTTGAAGACCATTTGTTAATATGAACATATATTATAAAATGACATTTTTAATATAATTTTATTCCTTTCTCTTTAATAAGAGATGGAGTAATAGCGTATTATTTATGTAGTACCTTATGGCACATATCACAAACATTTATACCACCCGACTTGGTTTGCTAAAGAAAAAACAAATAGCTGAAACACAGCTTAAAAATTTTATTTTTAGTGCTTTCACATCTTTTTTAGATATCTGGAATTCATAAACTGAAAAGAAATAAAGGTCTCATTTTCTTTAGCTTAGAAAAAAAGCTTGTAGTTATACGTCCCTATACAAAAAACAACACATTCTAGATATTCTAAAATATCAAGGACATGATTTCTATTTTGGGATCATCACAATAATCCTCTTCTGAAAACAGATTAGAAGTCAACACATAACGAATGTACAGGTCAATTATACTAAAATAAAATAGCATTTGATTTAAATTATTGCTCACTTAGGAAGTATAATGACTATTCTCTGGTTAGGGATGCTAAGATTCACTGTTAGAAATGGTGCAACATCAGTATTTAGTGTATATAAAAATTATAGGATTCAAATATATTATAATGAAAAATTTATAATGATCACACATAAAGTATTCTTTATATATTAGCCACCATTGAGCTTCACATGACGAAGACTGAAAAAGATGTGGTTGAATTAGATCTTCAATACATTTTGTATCATATATGCTGAAGTGCCTCTAAGCTTTAATGTTGCAGAAAATTTTCTATGAGATATTAAGGAGTGCTCACAATCTTTATCATTAGAAGGGAAAGAAGATACACTGAAGCTCCATTTTTAAACAATGACAACAAAAAAAAGAATATAAAATACTAGTATTAATAAAACGTTTAAATAGTACTAAACAGCACAATTTAAATATCAATTATATGCTGTCATTAGTTTTTCTCTTAAGAAAATCAGTTCTTGGGCTTTTGGATTTGTTTTCTTTTAAGTACCCAGCATCCTTTTCATGGTCATACACTGAGTCGATATCCACACCATCTAGTGACACCCTATGTGGTTCCCGCAGGCCCCCTCTGGCTCACTCTGCAGTGACTCAGGTCTGTCTGCATGTTGCGTGGTGAGAGGCCACCAGGCCCCAGACTAAAGCAGCACGGTCTGGGCCACCTTGCTGATTGTGGTCGCAGCTTTCTCTAGTTCCTCTTCTGTTTGTTCCACTGTGACCACAACCCTAATGCTGAGAAATAATAAGGGACACAAAAGACAGTCAAATGAGAGTCTATACCAAGGGTCAGCCTGCCACCTGTTTTTGTGAATAAAGCTCTTCTACTGGAACATGGCCTACTGTCCATAGCCACTTTCTCACTGCCCCGGCAGGGTTGCGTAGTTGTGGCAGGGACCTTGTGTCCTGCAAGCTGAAAGTATTTTACTATCTGCTATTTACAGGAGTTTGCCGTTTCCTGCCTGGACTAGTAGCGATCTAGTCAAGGTAACCTTGCAGTAGGGCTCTGCCCAGGGCCGGCAGGAAACTCTGTCCTTTAAATCTACCGCTGCAAACAGTATCAGGCCCAAAGCAAGAAGTCAACGTTTCTCATATTAATGAGTGTGTGGTTGTTCATAAGTGTAATTCAATTAAGTCATATAGAGGTTCTACAATACTTTGATGCGAGGCAGAAATTTTCAAGTTTTCAGGAAACTGAAGACAAGAAATATCAGCCTGACAGGGCACTTCTACCCCTGTCCCTCTCACTCCCCTCTGCAAACATCTGCATCAGCCACTGGACACATACACACTGAGTTGGGCTGGGCCCAGAGTCCTGAGGGCACAAAATGACGGTGGCCCCTGTCCTCATGAAACACAGGATCACAACTTTGGATGGTGTAACTAGAACGGAGAGAGCAGGATCTTTAGGGTGCTTTCGAGCTGCTGCCAGAACAGTCTTCCAGAACCCAGCCCAGTGCTCCACGCCTGCACAGCGCTGACTTTGTGTGCTCTTGTGGGTCTCTCCCAGACTCTTCCAGGCTCCCTCTCCATGGTGCCTCTCAAACCTGTGCTCTGGGCTCCCCAGGTGCACCTGTAGGTCTCTACGCCACCGCAGACCCTGCTGGAAGGCCTGATGCCCACCCCAGCTTGTTTGATATGCTTGATTTTGCAGGCTTGGCTTAAGTGTCTCCTGTTCTAGGAAGCCTCAGCCCATCCCAGGCCAGAACTAACCATGCCCTCCTCCTCTGTGACCTCCCTGACCTGTGTCATGACCCTGAAACCCTCAAGCTCTGGGTGTCTACCTTCTTGGACTACACTGTTTAAGTGCTTAGGGGACAGAATCAGGTGTTGAATGAACGCCAATTTTAAATCATGAGTCAAGGTGCCTTCCCACTGAGGGCTGCTTGAACCTCTGTAGAGGTTTTCCCCACTGTCACTTTGCTTTTCCTTGGGTGTTTAATACATATTTGTCAGATGAAGTACCACATAGTGCTTGGGCCAGAGGTGGGATGAGCAGCAACCCCCAGACTGTGCCCCCCCCCACACACCGTAAGGACTATCCTGGTGGCGGAAACAGCTGGCCCAGCACATGCTACCGCAGCACAGTGGTAGGTCGTCGCCAATGCGAACCTGGGCTGTCCCAGTTCGTTCTTGGGATTGCAGATGTGTCATTAAGTTAATTACAGAGTCCTGAGGGCATTTTCAATTAAAATGGGAAAACATCTAGCTTAAGAACAGAAACAGGTGATGTTCTATCTTTTAACAATACACATTCTTCCTTATCTTGTGACAGTCTTTCAAAAAATTTCAAAACATAATACATTTCATACAGAGTTTAAAGTAGAAAACAATGACTCAGGTCATACTTTTAAGTCTACCAACCTTGGAGGAGGGAGATACTTCTCTTCTTTCTCCAGGTAGCGCGCCTGAGTTAACGCGATGCCTCTGTCCATGCACTGTATGAGGAAAAGGAATACATTTGCAACCTGGACTGCAGACACTGATCATTAAAACAGGAAGGTGCAGTGAAATGCTACTATCAATAGTAGTTTTAATTCATTTTTCCAATTATAACTGCTAGAAGACAAAACAAAATACCACAGAATCATCTTGAGAGCACTGTTCTACAGAACTTCCTGCAATAATGGAGGTGTTCGCCCTGTGCTGTCCAGGACGGCAGTCAGGGGCCCACGTGGCTCTCGGGCACTTTGAGATACGGCTAGTGCAACTGTAACACTGAACTTTGAATCTGACTTAATTTAAACAGCCATAGGTAACTAGTGTTTACCACTTTAGGCAAAGCAGAGTTAGGACAGGGGGAAACAGGACCAACAAAGCCCCGGAGGCTAACCAAGAGCTGCACTTAGTAACGCCAGCAGAATCATTTCAGAGAGGAACTGCTCACACGTCAAATATCAACAACACCTCTGATTCCCATGTGCTACACTCGGACACAGTGCTACCAAGCACAGAAGAGTCTGGTGTCACATTTTGCACAGCTTTCCAATACATCAGCTACCTGCCAACATTTTTTAAAAAATTAAATAATCGCTATCAAAATAAAGCATAAAGTCAGACGAGGGTAATGGTTTATAAGGGTTTCTCCTTGGGGTGATGAAACGTTTTGAAATCAGTGATGGCTGCACAACCCTGTGAGGATACTAAAAACCACTCAACTGTATACTTTAAAGAGTGAATTTTATGGAACGTGAATTGTATTTTTAAACAAATGAACAAACAAACTAACAGTCAGCTAGAGCAAGGGGTGTTGTAAAGGAAAGAACAATCACTGCCAGCGTGTGGCAGTGCAGGTATTTGCCTAAAGAGGGGCCATTCTGTAAGCTGTGAGGCAAGGTTTTCCTCTGCTAGGAAAAGATGGAAAACAATGGCAGGCAATGTCTTTTGCTGATTCTACATTCTGGAAGTCTACTTGGAAAAGTTAACTCCTTCTGCAAACATCTGGACTGGCTCTGTTTCTAGTCCTGTCTAGTTAAGAAACAGTATAAACCATAGCTCAGTTTGTAAAAACTGTTTTATCAGGAAGTCAACAAAAATTTGGCAGAACTGCTCAGTTCTGCAAAGCTTAAACAAGAACTACGGTGTCATGATCCTTTTTTCTCTTTCAAATATTGAAAAGAAAAAGCAAAGAGGAACAGGACAAAAGACTTATTAAGATGGAAGCTGCAATGATGCAAAGAAACTCTAAGAGTTTTCCTCTTCCTTCCTACAAATGCAGTTTCCAGATAGTATTCTGTTCCCTTCCCCAGAGCCTGTTCTCTCCTTATTCAATTCTCAAGGTGATTTCCTGAAGACAGCCAATATCCAGCGGGAGCCCACAGATGTAATTTTGGGATCTGTGAATTGTCCAGACTCACTTTTTCTTTTTGTTATGAGGATAACCTATGTAAGAGAAGTATCGAGTCACTTCATTCACATGCCCTTTCTGAGTCTCCCTCTGGAACAGAGTCGCAGTAAGACCTTAGCTGTCGCTACCTAGTGAGAAAAGAACCGAGGTGGATCTGACTGGAACTGACACCCTGGCACCTAGAGAAGGCCCACGTCCTGTGACACAAAGTCACCCTGAGGGGGGTTGGAGGGGAGGCTCTGGGATAATAACGGCGTCACCACAGACTCCAACATAGGACATGCAGCTTCACAAGGCTGCTCTGGCGGCAGTCAGCGTCAGTCACACCACCCGGCAACTCAGTTAGAAAACAAACTCAGCTGTCACATGAAGGTAATGTCATAATTTGACTCTTACTAGGCTTGTCTGTTCTGCTTATATTTGTTATAAATTTGTTTTGGTATTACATTTGTATAGGAGCTCTAATTAAAAGGATGTTGTTCTTCCTTTTATAGCTTATACATTTAAGTAATATGACAATAAAAACACCGAGGCAGTAAAAAAGGTCTGTGGGATGCTTTTCCCCTTTAAAGAGTTTTTTTTCATGTTTGCAGAGCTGTACCTGAGGAGACATCCGTGACATTTCCTCACCCAGCGAGGCGAGAGCCACTCCAGCCTGTTCATTCATAATCTGACACGTTTCCTTAATTAGGAATCTCATATTCTGGGTTTGGTTTTATTTTGTTTTAACTGACTCTGGAAGGCCACAAGTTGCAAGAAGCTCTCCACGAATCAATGCTCCACAAATTGCAAGAAGCTCTCCACGAATCAATGCCTGCAGGTACTGTGGTTCACACATCGTAGGGTACAGGTCAGCTGAAGCCAGAGGCTGGCTTAGCACCACAGTCTCCATACTGAGCAGCCACGTGACTGCCTGCTGTGCCACAGCCGGGCAGGGGCACATGGCAGACTTGACCGTCACTACTACCCTGATGCCTGGCAGCACGGACTCAGGGAAGGAGCCTCTGAAAGGAACCGTCAGGACAAGCAGGACAAGGAAATTCTCAAATACATACTCCACGTATTTCAGATTCAAGTACAAGGCAGCACCCCCCTCGGTGCTCAGTGCTGCAGGGCCACTTGACCATTCTTTAGAAGGAGGAAAGTGAGGAGAGAGGACTTGGGTGAAAGCAGCTCTACTGAACAGTAAAAGGCCAAGGGATCTTCCCTAGTGATGCGTTTCTTAGTTAATAACTAAGGTACACTTAGTAGTAAGACTTTCAGAAGTCAGACATTTAAATCAAGCTCCCAAGTTAGGCATGGTAAAGGAGTGGCTCTTCTTCCTTCCTTTTTGGTTACAAGATTATTTCGACCTGTTTCTGAGCTATGCTGGGTGTTCAGCCCCAGTCAGCTGTCCGGTGTTGTGCGCCATCACCATACACAATGCCATCCCCACCTACATGTGCAAAAGCCTGGCTTTGTAAATAGTAAGCAACTGGGTTTTCTGGAAGACTAATTATTCAGAGTGGAAGCAAAGTGTATTTTAATACAATGTGGCAAAGAACACAACTTCAATGTGAACTGAAAATTGACCCAATGGAATAACCTGCAGCCTGTCAGCAGAGACTGCTACAGACTCCACTGGGCAGGGACAGATGTCGGGAAGGCTGGGCATCGGAACAATTCCATGTCACCAGAGGGGTAACCACAATTTCTGTTGTACCCAATCTCTTAGGGCAAAGAGAGCATTCTTAAAAATGACCTTAAAAATTGCTTGGGTTCAGGGTAGAAGAGTACGAAGAGATTCACCCGAATAACTGGATACTCACTTGAGTTACTATTTCCTGAAGTAGTTTAACATCTCTTTCTCGACACCCAGTGCTCTCTTCCAGCTGGAGGTGAAATGCTGGAGAAATGGACTCACCCACCACTTTTAATCCAGAAATGCTGAGGAAGGGTAACACACACACAAGCATAAATCCTCTTCTGAGCTCAGATTTCTCACATATAAATAATTTTACAAAGTCTGCATTAAAGAAGGTGACAGAAACTTGGGACTTCCATGGGAAACATCATGTGGTGGGATTCCAGATCTGACAAAGGGAGGTAAAAATGCACGCTCTGGGCAGTGCTTCCTAGTCTAGGACACCCTGCAGCATGGCTGGGAAGAGGATTCCCGGTCCCGCGGGACCCTCCGGCTCACATTTCACAGAGAACACGTGCGTCATCCCCAGCCTCCCACCAGACGGTCTACGCGCCTCACCCACCTTGGCTGGGGCCAACCCCTCCTCGAGGGGCCCCTTGCAGGCCCACTCAGCCCTGGGCCTCTGCCCTGTTGCTTCCTCTCACCTGCTCTCTCCTGTTCTTGCAGGGTTAGCGCCAGACACGCCCGGTCCCAGGTCCAGGGGGGGCCTCCCTCATCACCCACTTTAGGGAAGTGTCTGCACCATCATTTTCTATTACCTCTGTTTCCTCCATGGATAACATATTATAATTGATAATGTTGCTTCCTTATTTTCTAAATCTTTAGTTTGTATCTTGTCTTTTATAAACAACAGGGATAATTTCTGACACTAAAATTTTATACTTTGATCACCAACAGTATATTTAGGTTGTAAAGCTGTCTTCTTGTGTACATGTTTAGTTTTAAATTTTTCTTGAATTACAATTATTTTCTTCTCTCTTAGGATTAACAGCACAGAAATCTGCTGTTTCTCAGGAAGGAAGGGAGATTTCTTTAGGGGTGAAAGCCTGTATTTTCAAATGATTATTGCAGTGTTATGAGAACAGTAGGCCATATAATTTAGCCATGTATGGTTTGATTTCTGACCTATCTCCTAGGACAAAAAGAGTGATACATGTCTATTTGAAATTGGGCTAAACATTTTAAATGGCTTTCATTTAGTCTGCTTTACCTGGAAAGATTTGCTTTTCCCTTAGAATGAAATGAGCACAAAAAGCACTTGCTGGCATATTCGATTCTTCAAACATGTTTAGGACTCAACAAGCTTTTACTGAATGACTACCTGTGCCGAGTATCACATGAAGTGAGGAAGCTAAGCTCACCTGCCTTTCAAACCACCCTTGAACATCATTAATTTGTGTCTACTTTCTTTAAATGTAATGCATCACAGTAGGATCTCTCAGTAAATCAGGCTGCAGATTTGAATCATGGAATCTTAGACTCTAGGGCTTCTGGAATATGGGGAAACCTTATAGATCAGTTGTTTTACTACTGTAGAAACTAAGAAATATGCTTTCAAAACCCATTTCTTAGGTGAATTTTGAATGTGTTAAACTTGTACACAAAGAAGTATTAATTGTTTTAGGTCATGTACTCTCAGGGAGAACTTAAAAAATTACTTTTCAAATTGCATTTCATATGAATTAAATGGCCTGGATTTTCCTTGATACAAACAAGGCACCTATAAGCCCAATCGAGCTTATTATTTGATCAAATGGGCTCATCTCACATGTTAGGTGGAGCAAGTTGGTGTGAGAAGGAATGAAACAAAATGCCCTCTTTCTGGCTGCCTGGATGCTGCATTAAAGTTTAACTAAAACCAAATGGACAGAGAATTATAACTTGAGTTCAGAAAGTTAGAAGTTGTGTTTCAGAGCCTGTTATACTTAAAAAAAGCATTTCTGGAGAGCACATTATTTACCATATTATTTTACCCATTTTACCAAATGGAAATACTAAACACTGGTCTAGGTCCTAGGGACAGAACAATCAACAGTTCAGACGTGGTCTCCATCATGTGCTTAGTGTGGGGAAAGCGCTGGACATGAAGAGAAGCAAATCACTGATTAGAGGAGACTAAAAAAAATTACTTAGAACGGAACACTGAAAATACTTACTGCCTTTGAAATGTTTATCCTTAAGATATTTATTGGAAAATAATAACACCAATAACCTAAATGTAAAAAGCTAAAAAAGAGTAAAAAAACACAATTCAATGAAACAAGAAAGTAGAGAAATAAGGAAAAAAAAATCAATCAGAGAAAACAAAATATGAGTAAAAAACAAAATCAAACTTAAAAAACGTGCTGGGCAAAATCCTGGGCAGATTATCATAAGAATGAAAACGACAGAAACAGAAAATAAAAAGGGGAAATAACAGACACAAGAGAGATAATCACAGACTATGCCCAGCCCAAAGGCCCCAAGTCTAGAGAGTCTTACAGAGGAGTCCTGCTCAACTTTGAAGAAACAAATAATCAAGCCTGGTCTTATACAATGGCTCCATAACGCAGGGAAGTGGAAAAACTGCTCAATACTTTATTGAGGCTACCACACATTGATTCCTAGGTTATGTAAGGTTGTTGTAACAAAAGATTATAGGCCCATTTAAATTATAAATATGGATATAAAAATTCAAAATTCTAACAGGGCAGAAAAATATACTGTAATCAAGGAGGGATTTACTCAGGAATGCAAGGATGTTTTAACATCAGAAAATACAGTCATCCCTCAGTAGTCACAGGAACATTCTGGGTAAAGTGCCGTAGAGGTGGGTTTCAGTAGTTTCAAGTGTACATGAGAGGTGAGGATGTGGAGAGGGCATAAACAACTCTGGAAAAAGACTGGCTATAAAGAGAAGCAGAGCAATGGGCTAGTTGCTAGAGGGGAGTATGGGGCCACAGGAAAGAAGAATTTAAGACAAGATAGGGCAGGGTGTACTTGAATGCTAATCAAATGACTCAGGAAAGGGGAGAGACTGAAGAGAAAGGAGAGGAGACAACCAAAGGCACTTGGTCCTTAAGAAAGAAGAGCTGTGATAGATGGAGGAACGTTTCTTTGGCTATAACACGAGGGAAGACTGGTTCGGATACCCGCAGGTGTGCAGGTCTGTGAGGGAAAATGAGGGAGTTCCCAAGCGACAGCATGAGGCAAGGCTGTCAGCTAAAACTGGGTGGAGTGAGACAGAGGGTTAGGGATTTTGGAGAGAAGAAAAAGTGTGAAAGAACTGGGAAAAGTAGAGGATTGGATTTAAAAAATAAACAAATTAACACTCATAGAATAAAGGGCATCTGAGGTAGGTGTTCATGAATTGACAGTGACTCCAATGTGCTAGGCTGAACTGGTTTATTAATATTTCATAAGCCAATGTAACTGGAAACAATAATCTCTCTCTACCATAAGACATACAAGGACTTTTGTTAGGATCAGAAAGTCAGACCCAACTTCAATTATTTCTCCCCCTACTTTATCGGGAACATCTGTGACCCGCTTATTTATTAACTGTCCTTTTTAGAAAAGTTTCTAGTTTCCATATCTGGCAATAGGGATAGGACTTCCATGACTGAGAAGGCAGGTTTCAACTTGGAAAGGCAAAAAGAAACCACAGGCAAGGTGAGATCATTTTCTGTAAGATAAGAAATCTGCCTGAAGATGTCACTAGCCTCAATTTTTTTCTCAATTCTAGAGGAATCTTAAAGAACTACTCTTGTGTTGTTAAAACAAAAGTAAACAGAACACTCATAAGGTTCACTTCTATTTCACTTGTTTCTTTTTCTTGAAGTAACTTAAAATAAATCAGTAATTTTCTAAAAAGCAGCATGGACAGTATGAACCCACTGTCATCCTTTTATCCTTACAAGATGTGTGGAGATTCGCCAGTGTTTATGCTGGTTATTTCTGGTGGCAGCATGTTGTGTTATTTTTTTTCATCTTTGTCACCTTCTGTACTGCTGTAGTATTTTACCAACGAGCTTGTATCATTTTTAGAAAAACAAAGTTATGATATTTTAAAACAATGACAAAATGAATGCTCTGGTTTCACACACAGAGACAAATTTGAATGAACTGTGTTTTTGGTTTCTTAGCTGCAATTTAGACAAGCTGACTCAAGCCTATTAAATGCACTGAAAACCAAAGAGGTGACATTCAAAATTTTTCACAAGTTGTTTAAATGTTGTGCAGATAAACTTTTGAGTTGGTTGAAAATATGTAAAACTCACCCTTGTAAAGCTTTATGAATTCGTTTGCACTTTTCCTTCAACACTGCAAAAATATCTGAAGGAAACAAATACATTAGTACATTTGGAAGACTGCATATACTAATCTAAAAATGTTTTTAAAGATCCAGTTCATCAATTTAAAATGCAGCAAATCCTTCTGCCCACTAATAACACACAAATAGACTTCCAGTAACTCCTCTGAAGGTCCCCAACTTTCATCTGTGGCATATACTAGCTGGCACCTGCTCACCCAACTTTCAGCAAAATCTGGGATGAGGTTTTCCACAACAAAACAATGGCTCTTGTTCTTATTAAGATACTATAAATTATCTGGCCAAGAACAAAAGGGTACAAATATATTAAATATTTCTGGACCCTAAACA
Source organism: Aethalodelphis obliquidens (assembly GCF_003676395.1). NCBI lineage: Eukaryota > Metazoa > Chordata > Mammalia > Artiodactyla > Delphinidae > Aethalodelphis > Aethalodelphis obliquidens. Next base: position 4,344,658 of record NW_020838018.1, read on the forward strand.
ATTTGGGAAAAAATAGACACTGCAGTAATGTTTATGATCTCTTCTTGATATTTTCACTTTCTTTTAAGGAAAATCCACAAACTGAAATATCTGAGGAGACAGGAGTGGCAGGTATCTGACAAGCAAGCATGTGAATGTGCACACAGAAACACTCACTTTTACTGATTCTCTGAATTAAAACCAATGCTGAATCTTTAGAAATTTATAAAATTTAAAATTACAAATACCAGGCCTGCTTTTCCATTTTCCTTTTAGCCTTTGGTGAGGAGGCGCTATCACAGCCCCAAACCACATTTTAAATTGAGTCGACTGCCCATTAAGCAAGCTTTAATAGTTGGTAAACCTGTATGGCCTCAGCACCAACTCATGAATCAAAGGCTGATGAGGAAAACTAGACAACAGTTATAAAATTATAAGTACCAAGAATTAGCATACTTCAGCTAATTTCTCAAAAAACCCTGATAAACTAAAGGATGACTGGCCCAGAGCTAGTCCCTCCTTTTCCTGGCATCTCTGCCCACCAAGGGAGCGAGCTTTGCTTTGGCTCTGCCTTCACCTCCAGAAACACGAGAGAAGCTCTAACCCGAAACCCTGAGGCAGGGACAAAACTTCTTCACCATCATTTTTCCCATAAATTGCCAGATAACGTAATTCAGAGCCAGAGCTTTGTCTGGGAAATCATTTCCTCCAGCTAATTTCTCCAAAAAGGCAAACCAGCAGCATGGCTAACATGACTTGAAATATCTTTGACTTCCTGTGTTTAAAGGTTATACCTGGATTTTCTTCCATGATGTTGAGGGCCTCAATTGCAGCAGCAGCTAAGAGGGGGGGTAATGAAGCTGAAAAGCAGTATCCCTGGCCGGAAAGTCGCTGAGAAGAAACACACAAGTTATAAAACATAAACACTTTTTTTTGTCTTTGTTTTCCTTTGGCTAAAAAAACTAAAGGCACCAAATCTCTGCACTCCCTATCAAATAGCACGTACAAATGGTAAGGTGGTAAGACCCAGGCATGTACAGAAGTTATGTAACAAAACCAAAACTTTTTTAGAAAGGGAGATAATTTCTAAATGTAAATATTTTGAATGATTCTTTAACAAATCTACTTCTAAATAAAAATTGTGTGACAAACTAAGTTAGAATGAAATTTTGTAATAGCAGTTACATTTTTAGTTGACCAATGGAGCAACAGGTTTCAGTTTTTACTTCTGTTTTTAAAAAGAACCCACCTGATGGTCAATTACAAAAGACCTGCCACAGCAGAAACCCCCAATAGAAGCAAGTGAATTCTCCATGTTGGCACTGATAAGATCAATATCATCAATCTGTCAGAAAAGAGGGACAGCGGGAGTTATTTCTCAATTTAAAGAAAAGTTGGGGGGAAAGGCCAATGTCAATCCTAGAGACAAAATTTCAGCACTAATCATGTCAACATCTGGATTCAAACTACCTCCTTGAAAATAAAGGGTAAGTCATACAAAATCAATCGTTAAAAGGACCGATGTTTCATAGCCCACCTCTGAAGATGTCTCACTTTATACTTTTTTGCCATTCCATCATTCATTGACAATTTATTCACCGTGGAAGAGCTAGATAAAAGATGAAATCTAAAGTTGTTTGATACTAAACATATTCAGAGGTACAAGATAAGATCATTTCCTTGCTAAAACAGTGGTCTCAGCTGTCCTTCTCCATAGAAGGTACTTGAGAGAAATAAAAAGAAATCTATCAGGGTTTTGAACACTTTGGAGCAAGTACTACATTCCATTTACCTTTTCTACCTTTTCAAAAATGAAATCAATTTATCCAAACATGATGGCAATGGGCCATCATGGGCTCTGACCAAAATGGACCAACTGGGCAGTAGATGAACCTAATGTGCCCACTGGGCTCCTGAGTACCCACTACATTCTCAACAGCTCAGCACTCCTTTGGTCCTCACCTTCTGCTCCAGCCCCCAGCACCAAGTTCCATCCTGCATACAGCAGCCATTCTGTAATTACTCACTGATGGCCATAATAATGACTGGTCAGATCACATCTGGTGTTTTCCCAAGTGTTCCACAGATCCAACAAGGAAACCTGTGCACTATTTTTTAACCTTTCATTATGAAAAATTTCAAACACATACAAAAGTATAAAGAATCCCCATCACCAGATTCAATAATTATCAACTTATGGACAATCCTGTTCCACGTATAAGCCCCCTACTGCCCTCTTCATTTCTTTGGAGCAAATCTCAGACTTTTTATGTTTTCATCTATAAATATTTCAGTGTGCATTTCTAAAAGATATGCACTCTTTCAAAAACATTACCACACTTAAAAAATGAAAAATTTCTTAATATCAAATACTGAGTGTTCAAGCGGCTGTCTCACAAAGCTTGTTTTTCACAGTATTTGTTTGAATTAGGGTCCAAATAAGGTTCATACATTCTGCACTCTTACTCAAGCCATTATAAATACTACCTCTGAGACAACTGCTGGAAGCAGTGAGAAACTAGAACAGTGAAATTAGATAGTGCTTTTTCCTTCTTTAAAATGTTCATGCCTTAAAAATTGCTCTGGTGTAAATTTTACTTGAATTACATTTCCATTTATCTTAAATTCTTCAGTGCATTTCATTGCCAAATGTCAGTTTGTCTTTGAAGAGTATGCTTCAGTCAACTTGGTGTGATATTCATTCTGCTCTACATTTTTCTCTAGGTCTGTATGGGTAGAGGGATGCAAATAATCTAAGGTGAGTTTATGTTTTATAGTTCAACATTTTAACACAAGTTGCAAAACTTTTATGCACAAGATTTGGAGAAAAGCTTCCTTCACATCAACCACACAGAGGTGGGTAAGGACAGGTTCTGCAGATGGGCCCACACTGTTCCTCTCCGAGGCTCTAGGAGCAAAACCCACTAAGAGTGGGGCTAGTTGAGGCGCATTTCCTTTCAGCAAAAGAAACAATGAAAAACTCACTCCAGTTGTCTGGGACCTTGAACGGCTTTGTGAATCCATGCTGGTGGTATTTCTATTTATATATATATATATATATATATATATATATATATATATATATATATCACCCCCATACACACAAATAAAAATACAGAATTTTAAATATTAGAAAGAACATCTTTTCACTGCTTTGATACTTTCTAAAGGACAACTTAGAGAATTCTTACTGATTTTAAAGAAAAAATGGAAGGCAAATTTAACTGTTTCTAGAGAAGAAACACTGAAAGCTGGGATCAAATGTTACCATGTAAACAGAACACAAATTCTATGATTAGCCACTGTGTTCCAAGGGAAGATAGGGACCCTGGTCTGGCTGACCCAATCCTCTGTGGGCTCAGTGAAGTGACAGACACCAAAGCTGCACCCTGCACATTGATGAGGAACACTGTCTTGTGCCCATGAAACCTGCCCAGCAGGATGGAACTGCATGGTTACTGTAAGAGGGAATGTTCCAAAAAAGGAGAGCTTACATCGATTCCAAAATGTTCAGTGACTCCTCGGCCATGCTCCCCCAGGACTCCAAACGAAAGGCTTTCCTCCAGAAAGATCCTTGCTTTATATTTGTATTTTAACTTAACCTAAGTGGTAAATAAACACAACTTTAAAATACTGAAAATTCATAAAATTCATATTTGTGAATCTGCCTACATGCTAAAATTTATTTGTAACCTCCAAATCGATACTTAGGGCATATTTGCAGGGTGGTGAAAAACTTTGAGTCACCTGAAATGCACCTTCCCAGCTGAGTTAACAGGCTACTGCTTCAGCTTATATTGCAAACAAGTGTCCTTTTCACATTCTGTTTACTGCCACATTTTTCGCATTTTGTGCTTTTCTTTGTGATTTTGTTGTTTAAAATGGCCCCCAAGCACAGTGCTGAAGTTTGGCCTAGAGTCCCTAAGTGCAAGAAGGCTGTGATGTGCCTTATGGAAAAAATGTGTGTGTTACATAAGCTTCATTCAGGCCTGAGTTATAATACTGCTGGCTGTGAGTTCAATATGAATAAATCAACGATACATATTAAATAAGGTGTCTTTAAACAGAAACACATATAAAACAACGTTATGTATTGAGTGGCTGATGAAAATGTTGTGACTAGAGGTTTGCAGAAAACTAACTCTGTATTTGCCCTAGGAGCAAAAGTTCAGTATTTGCAGCAGTTTTACAGAACATAAATACACACACACACACACACACACACACACACACACACACACTTTATAGAACATAACTACCATGAATAATGAAAAATAACTGTATTTTAGATGCTCTAAAATGGTTCAATTTAACTCAGTAATACAGACAGCACAATGCCAATTTTTAAAGAAGGAACTGTTAAGACATTATGAGTACAGACATGTAATCTATCTGTTAAATACTGGTCTGATTATACATAAAAACTCCTAGAGAAATGTTGTAAATATTCTTCCCTCAGAGGCACTGTTCCAATTTAGATTCATTTTTTTAATCCAGAAAAAGTTTTCATTAATATGTTTTTTAATCTTATTTTTCCCCCTTTGCTTTCTGGCTTATAAGAAAGTCCTTTCCCATCTAAGGTTTAGATGCATATTTATCTATATGTTCTTCTAATTATTTCATAAATTTTTTGGTTTATACATTGGGAGGCTGAACATATGTACAGATTTTTTCCCCCTAGTGTTTAACTGATTTACCCCTTTATGATATGTATGTGATAAGTTTCACAGCTGAATTAAAATACAGTGATTATCAACCACTAAATTTTTATATATATAACATGAGAAGTTGGGCTCTTAAATCTTTCCATGACTCATGTAATCTTCTCTCGTGCCAGAATCATAATTTTAGTTATTAAATGTTTAATTACTATCATTTTTTCCACTGAAACTATAGAAATAATGCACAGAAATATATAAGATGGGTTGATGTCTCATATCCTGAGTCTGATAATTTATTTTTTAACCATCAAGATTTTACAGGCTAATCTTGTGAATCAACATGAAACTGGGAGAGGGGTCCTCACTGGGCTTTTAGCTGAGTTTTCATTAACAATGAACAAATTGATTTGGGGAGAATTACAACTTTTCAATACTGATTCTTTCCCATCCATTAATATGAGGTATTATATGAGTGAGATAGTTTCTAAAAACTATGTTTTAGAAAATATTTAATAATATCATCACAGTACTGGAACACAAATAGACAAGTAAAACAAAACAGGAATCCTTTTGTCAAACCCTAATTTGTATCCTGTAATTTTACATACTAAGTACTTTAGGTACTTGATCTGTTCCTACACTTTACATTTTGTTTCATTGGCTATATATTTGCCCATCAGTACTGCTTTATTATTGTACCCCTGTAACATACAGTTCTAGTATCTTGTGGCCGACTATCTCTCCTACATTATTCTATCAGTCTTTGACACTCACAAAAGGAAGGAGAGGAAAACAAATCATCTCTTTTACTGACATTTAGGATGTATCTAGATTTCCTCAAGAAATAGTGAAAAACTAAAAAAATAAGATATGAAACCTTTATTTTGAATCCCTACTCAATTGATGGACTCATAGATTCAGATTTTAATGGTCAAATGCAATGGTGGTTTATTACAGGAAAATCAGTGTAATACATCATATTAATAGAATGAAGGATAACCACATGATTAACTCAGCTGAGGCAGAAAAAGCATCTGACAAACCCCAAATCTCTCATGAGACAAGCATTCAACAAATAGGAAATAGGAGGGAACTTCCTCAACTTGATAAAGGGCATTTATGGAAAACCCACAGCTAAAATCATACTCAATGGTGATGGCCTGAAAGCTTTCCCCTTAAAGAGCAGGAATGACACAAGGACACTCACTCTTGTCACTTCTAGTCAGCTCTGTACTGGAAGTTCTAGCCAGAGCAATCAGGCAAGAAAAAAAAAGAAAAGCATCCATCCTTGGAAAGGAAGAAGCAAAACTAGCTCTATTCACAGATGACATGATCTTATATACAGAATACGATCCACAAAAATACTGTTTCAGCTAATAAACAAGTTCAGCAAAAGCTGAACGATGCAAGATCAATACACAAAAGTCATCTGTATTTCTATAATTAGTAGTGAACAATCCAAAAAGGAAATTAAGAAAACCATTCCATCGATAATAGCATAAAAAAGAATAAAATACTTCGGAATAAATTTAACCAAAGAGGGGCTTCCCTGGTGGTGCAGTGGTTGAGAATCTGCCTGCTAATGCAGGGGACACGGGTTCGAGCCCTGGTCTGGGAGGACCCCACATGCCGCGGAGCAACTAGGTCCGTGAGCCACAACTACTAAGCCTGCGCGTCTGGAGCCTGTGCTCCGCAAAAAGAAAGGCTGCGCTAGTGAGAGGCCCGCGCACTGCGGTGAAGAGTGGCCCCCGCTTGCCACAACTAGAGAAAGCCCTCGCACAGAAACGAATATGCAACACAGCAAAAATAAATAAATTAATAAACTCCTACCCCCAACATCTTCTTAAAAAAAAAGAAAAATGTAACCCAAGAGGTACAAGACTTTACAGTAAAAACCACAAACAATACTGAAAGAAACTGAAGAAAACTGAAATAAATGGAAATACATTCCATGTTCATCAATGACAAGACTTAGTATCATTACGACGGCAATACTTCCCAGAGTAATCTAAATATTCACTACAATCCCTATAAAAAAATCTCAATGTAATTTTTTACAGAAATGGAAAAGCTGATCCTAACATTCAAATGGAATTTCAAGGGACGCCAAATAACCAAAACAATCTTGAAAAAGAACAAAAATGGAGAACTCACGTCTTGATTTCAAAGTTTACCACAAAGCTACATGAATTAAGTAATTAAGCATGGTACTGGCATAAGGCTAGACATATAGACAAATGGAATAGAACTGAGAGTTCAGAAATAAACCCATATACCTACAGTCAATTGATTCGGCAAGGGTGCCAAGACCATTCAATGGGAAAACAATAGTTTCTTCAACAAATGGTACAGGGACAAATGGATAACCACATGCAAAAGAATGAAGCTGAATCCCTCTCTCACAGAATATACAAAAATTAAGTCAAAGTGGATCAAAGACCTAAAATAAGAGTTAAAACTATAATAATCTCAGAAGAAAACACAGGGGTGTATCTTCATACCCTGCAATATATTTCTTAGATATGACACTAAAAGCACAAGCAACAACAAAAAACTACATAAATTGGACTTTGCCAAAATTAAAAACTTTTGTGCATCAAAGGACACTATCAAAGAAATGAAAAGACAACCTATAGAATGAGAGAAAATATTTGCAAATCACGTACCTGGAAAGGGTCTAGTACCCAGAATACATAAAGAACTTTACAAAAAGACAACCCAGTTTAAAAATGGGCAAAGGACTTCTACAAACATTTCTCCAAAGATATACAAATGGCCAACACAAGAAAAGTGGCCCAACACTATTAGTCATTCATGAAATGTAAATCAGAAATGCAAATATACTTCACACCCACTAGAATGGCAAAAATTTAAAAAAAAAAGTATACATTGGTAAGGATGTGGAGAAACTGAAACCCTCCTCCATTGCTGGTGGGAATGTAAAATGGTATAAGCCACTGTGGAAAACAGTATGGCAGTTCCTCAATAAGTTAAAAATAGCATTACCACATGATCCAGCAATTACACTGCTAGGCACATACACAAAAGAGTTGAAAACAAGGATTCAAACAAATACTTGTACATGAATGTTCACAGCAGCACTATTCACAAATGCCAAAAGGTGAAGCAATCCAAGTATCTGTTAACAAAAAAACCAAAATGTGATATACCCACACAATGGAATATTACTTAGCTTTAAAAAGGAATGAAGCGAAGAGTAGCCCCTGCTTGCCAAAACTAGAGAAAGCCCACACACAGCAACGAAGACCCAACGCAGCCAAAATTAAATAAATTAAAAGAAAAAAAGAGGAATGAAGTACTGATAAATGATGCCACAAATTGGATGAACGATGAAAACATTATAAGTGAGTGAAGCCATAGTCATATATTATATGATTCCATTTATCAGAAATACCCAGAATAGGTAAATCCATACAGACAGAAAGCAGACTGGTGGGGGCTGGGGGCAAGGAAAAATGCGGAGTGATTGCTTAATGGGTACTGGGTCTTCTCTGGGAGTGACAAAAAAGTTTTACAACTATCTAGTTGATGAGTGCACAACACTGCGCACGTACTAAATGCCACTGAACTCTACACTCTAAAATGGCTAGTTTTATGTTATGTGAATTTCACCTAAAAAAAAATCTCAACAGTCATGGTTTCTAAAGACAGTGTACTGTATCCCCTTTTAAAAAGCTGAGTTTTAAAAAGTACATATTATATGATTTCATTTATACGAAGTTCTACAAAAAGCAAAACTACAGGAACAGAAAGCAAGTCAACAGTGGCTTGCAGCCAGGAATGGGGTACTGATTACAAAGGGGCATGAGGGACTTCTGGAGTGACAGAAATGTTCTATATCTTGACTGTGGTGGTGGTGGTGATAGGGGAGTATACATCTGTCAAAACTTATCGAACTGTACACTTAAAGTGAGTATATTTTATTATGTGTCAATTATACCTCAATAAATTTGGTTTTATAAAACTCAGTCTTGGGCTTCCCTGGTGGCGCAGTGGTTGGGAGTCTGCCTGCCGATGTAGGGGACGTGGGTTCGTGCCCCGGTCCGGGAGGATCCCGCATGCCACGGAGCGGCTGGGCCCGTGGGCCGTGGCCGCTGGGCCTGCGCATCCGGAGCCTGTGCTCTGTGGCGGCAGAGGCCACAGCGGTGAGAGGCCCGCATACCGCAAAAAAAAAACAAAAACAAAAAACCTGTCTTGATTACTCTTTAAAGGTCAGGGTTGGCATTTAACGTTAATCTACTTCCCTAGTATGATCAGAATTTGCTTATGATACCTATTAAGCAAAGCAGTGCAGACATTATACATTAAAAATGGTCATAAACAAAAGGCCTAAGTGCCAAATAGTCTGAATACTAAAATAATAAATAAACATGGTTGCTCACCAATTCTGGAAGAGGGCAAATAGTTCCAGTATTCATATACAACCCTTCGACTACGATGAAACGTCGAGTTACACGAGCCTTGCGAGGATTCTTTAAAAGAAAAAAAAAGTAGATGTTTTAAATTTCAGTAACTCCAAATACATAATCTGTTATGTGCTCTCTAGCACTTTCACCCTACAAGATTTATTCACCAAGATAAATCAACAAATAGATAGTCAAACTAAATTAATTTCAAGCTCAAGGTTTGAGATCCTGTTATTTTGAGATGAAAAACAGTGCTTTCTTCTCTCAGACATGTTTTCAGGTCACACAGTCAACTAGGAGGCCTCACACACAAACACAAACTGTTTAGACACTGAGAATACTAAAACACAAACAAAACCCTCCAAGCCCAGAATGACTGGGAAGGGACCCAAGGGAACTTTCTGGGGGAGATGGGGACGTTTTATGTCATGATGGGGGCCATGATACCTGGGCTACACGGGTATAACCACTGGTCAAAACTGTATAACTAGGACTAATGTATTTCAATGTTTGTAAATTTTACCTAAAATAAAAAGAACTCTAATGATGATGACAATCATCATCATCACAGAGATTGAGTGGGGAGTTAGGCGAAGGTTCAGATGATACAAGAATGGCAGAATATTGAAAACAAAGCCAGGAGAAGGGTACAGGGGGCTTCACTATACTACCGTCTCCTTTGAATGTGCCAGAAATTTTCCTAATAAAAAGTTAAAAAACAGACAAACCCTGATCTCCCTTATTTACCAAAAAACAGATGAAACCCTTTTCCTTCCTTACTCCTCACTACTGGTTCAAGTAAAACTGGACCATGACCTCACCCAGTGACGTTCGAAGGTGGTGCAGTGGAGGGACTCTTTCAAGTAACACACACCTTCCCACAACCCACTGATGTCATATCACTAATAAACCACTCCCATTGCTGAATTTGTAGATGTTTCAGGTACACTGCACTGAAAAAATTCCACAGAGTTTGCCGCCACCTTTCTACTCAAAGGTTTCTTGCCTCTAAGCTTCTAATGAACAATTAGAAACTCAAATATCAGAGCTATTCTTTAAGGGGTATTTTAGAACCCACAGCTGTATGTTAATGCTCAGAAAAGTGTCGGCTGAAGCATGCAAAAGTTTACATCATTCTTGGTCATCTTCACTCTGTCACTAACTCAAACCTGAAGGCTGTGGGTCTGCTGGGAGGTCACAGCTGAGGACATGGGGGCATCCCGCCTCTCCCTGCCTTTAAAAAACAAAGTATCTTTCTTATGATCTTAAAATACTCAATAAAGGAATATTTTGTTTTTGGAATATTCTTGGGAAATGGAAAAGTACAAAAAAGAATTTAACAAATGAGCTCGTTACACCACACACTAGTAACTTTTTCTTGTAACTACATATCTTTGTGAATTACCTTGTTCAAATCAGGGTTTTAATCATTCTAGGACGTGAGGTTTTAAAATATTATGTTGTGAACATTTTCACATTATTTAATATTATTTAAACCATGATTTTAATGGAGATTTAATATTCCACCTTGTAGATATACCGTAAATTATTTAACTACTCCCACAGTGTTGGATTTAGGTTGTTTCCCTCATTTTGTTTTTTTACATCACGTGAATGCCCTTCGATCTTTGACACCACTTCTGATTCTCTTCTAAAGACAGCACTCCAGAGGGTATGGATATTTAAGAATCCCAGAATATACCTGCCCATTTACCCTCTAGAAAGGCTGTGCCAACTGAAGCTCTCCTCAGAGTTTTTGGAAGGCCCTTTGTATCCTCACATACATCAGTGTGGCAGTGATTATTACCATAAAAAGTTTTCCCTAATTGGACAGGCAAAACCTCTTACCCTAATTTTTGTAATTGTTAGTGAAGTCAGCCTATTTTCTATTTGCTCAGTTATCTGCATTTCTTCTATGAACTGCTGTTTTTATCAACTTTTTTTTTTTTAAGAAGGATTAATAGGGGATAAGAGAACTCTATAAGAAAAGGAATGAAAAAACATATGAACCCCATTAGTTGGGAAACTGACAAAAAGAGTTTGATCCAAACTCAGATTATTTAACTTACTTTCAAAGGAAATATAAGCATCTAAGTACAAAATATTTAAAAATTTAACATTTATTATTTTTGTGAAAACAAAATTAAAAAAGAATTATTTCTAAAAACCAAAATGTAAAGTAATTCAGAAAGCCTACTCTTGGCAGGAATACGTAGTATAAATTAATTGGTAAAAAGGTAAAAACTATAAAACGGAAATAAATTTTAAGATAACTTTGTTATTCATTAAAAAAAAAGTCCCACAGATTATAAATCTTACACAACACACACACAGAACTTGAATATGTTGTCTTCCAAATTTGTACAATGCTAACTTGGCAAAGTAACTCTACAGCAGACTGGTTCATTGGTCACACTTTCTAAGGCAGTGTTTTTCAATACGGTAGCATTCCATTACTGAATCAGAAAAGGGACATATTTTTACAATCTGTAGAAAAAATTCATCGGTGGAATGGTCTCAATTTTAAGATTTTCCCTATAGATTTTTCTAAATTGTATAATTATAAAACACTGTCTATAGCACACTCAGCATAAAATAGCATAAGTCTATACATATTCATCACAAGAATATGTATAATCATGAAGTGCTGCTCTTAGGCTATCACCTCAACAAAGATGATAGAATCCAAAAGGAATAATGCAAATATCTGGAAAAATGGAAATTAACACAAAATTAAGGATGTGATGACCATTTTTATCAGTTACTCTAGTAACGGATGAGTTACACTGGGAAAGTCCACTTGAAAGTGGTGTTTGAGACAAAGGATGTGGTGAATGGGTTCCCAGTACAATCCACACACAGTGGTTCCTGATGGAGAACCACAGACCACAGAACTACGTTCTCTGATCATGTTGTCAGGGGCAAATAAATGCTAATTCTAACAGTGATGCTTTGAACACGATTCCTCTGTTCCACTCTCTATCAGAACAACAAGGAGCAAGTTCCACCTGCCTAATTCCCTCCCTGTTCCAAGGGACTACACAGGTGCTTGAGAAGAAGTGTAAATAGGTTGCAAGGTAGAAGGAAACCATGCTTGAGGCAGCTGCTTCCCACAGGGAGCAGCTGCTCAGAGATCTGGGATGAGGTTGGGGTAGGGAGAAAGAGTCTTCACTTTGTTCATAAATTCATAAATTAAGATCTGCCGCCATAGTGTCTTCCGGTGAATTGATACATGATTTATTCTAATATGAATAAGCCTATTTTGAATTCACTAGATACATCTTGTTAATGCCCTAATGAGTTCTGTTGTTACTTCTGTAGAGTTGAGTGTACATCCCTCCACCCCCAAAATGCATGCTGTTTTTCTTTCTCTCTTTTAGAAAGCTGTCTAGAGAACCTTCCCTCAAATTTGCCATATATAATTATGGCAATGATGAGGCAATTACTATCAGGCTTGACTCTCTAATCTGAGGTACATTTAATAAGTAGAAACACCCTTATTTAATGTCCAAATGTGATCCACAAGCAAGTTTTCATGACAAATTACCATTTCACTTATAATTCAGCTGGTTAGAAAGTACAAAAGAACTGCGTAATTTTCTTCAAAAGAATACCTTTTTAAAATTTTATTTTATTTTATTTTAATTTATTTATTGTTTTTTTTTTAAGAATCATACCTTTTGATCTTCAATTTCTTGTTCTTTCAATAGTCGATCCAGGTCATCCATATCATTATGGTTAAACAGCTTAATGTCACTACGTGATGCCTGTAATCCCTTCTGAATAGCAAAGCAGGCAGCTTTATCTCTGCAAGGAAGAGAGACCCACCAAACTGGGGTTTAAAGGGTCTTGTCAACATTCTCAGAAAAGGAATGCTTGCTTTTGTAAGTTGACCAACATCCACTTGTTAAACTGAACATGGCAAATAAATAAAACATGTTTGAACTTTAATACATTATTGTTTGCACTTCACTCTGCAAGCCTTTCCACATAACTACCATACTGATTCTGTTCCAGGAAGCAAACTCTTGCCATATTTTGACATCTGAGAAATCAGCATGCATCTTACTATATGGATGGCATATTATTCAAAGTACTCTTCTCTTTCTGAAAAATAAATGAAATACGGGTGTACCTCACCATCAGTGGCATCTCTGATTTGACTGGCCACCACTTGCCATCAAAAGGAATACTGGGTTACTGACTCTACATAACCCAGGGGAGAACTCTGAGTCATGCAGATTAATCTTCAGTAAGATCTCCTAAATTGAGTTAATGGGGGGCAGGATATATTTCTTAAATTAAGTGTATTATTTAAAAGTACATGCAACACTTCTACTTCTGAGAAAATAGACGTATTTTCCCTATTTTTCTCACTGGGTACAACCAAAAATCCTGGACATCATGTATAAGACAAACATAAGGTGATGCTGAAAAATGGAGAGAAAAGGCAGACCAGCGAGGGACCTGAGAAATGACATGAAACAAGTTCCTGGATTTTTCTAACTTGGAGCTGATGCAGCTGGCAAACTGGAAATGCCAACAGGCAGAGACAGAAAAGCTCTGACGAAAGTCTGCTCTCTGTAGCCAAAGGGATAGGAAAGGGGGCAGCCCGGCAAATGTCTCTACTGCAGCCAAACCACAGAAAAACCTGGGCCTGTCCCCTCCACACTAGCAAAGGCTGAGAGGGAGGCCCAGACTCTAACCGCCAGAAGGCCATAACAAGGCTCCCCAATACCCCTGTGGGCGCTGTCAGAGAAGGGAGCCAGAACTTGTATCTCTGCTGGGTAGTAACAAGTGGCTCCCACTGTGGTGTTAGTGAAGACTGTGTGGAGAGACCTAACTTCCAATTCCCTGCAGGGAGAGACACTCTCCCCTGCCTATGCTTAGGCTGTGTCAGGGGAGGCTCAGAGAAGAGTAGGACTCTCACCAACAACCAGAAGAAATGAAAATAACCCCACCTCAGTGTCAATGGAGGCCCCGTGGGGACCCTGGACTTGTACTTCCACCTGACAGTAATGAGGCAGCAGTGCCCCTCTGCCCTTGTTGGAAGACTGTCAGAGAAAGCCAATTAAAACAGAAAGTTTAAATAAAGCATAAACTATAACAGCATAATATGAAACTGTTCATGTTTCACTTGTCATACCAAGAACCAGAAAATATCACACAATGAAAAAACAAACAAACAAACAAAAAACAATCAACAAATGCCAGTACTGAGATGACAGAGCTGTCAGGATGATCTGATAATGACTTTAAAACAGTCATGATAAAAATGTTTCATGAGTAATTATGAACATGCTTGAAACAAATGAAAAAACAGGAAGCTGCAGCAGAGAAAAGGAAGATACAAAGAAGAATCCTGTGGGGATATTAGAACTAAAAAGCAAAATAGTCAAAAGAAAAAGCATAGTGGATGAATTCAGCAGCAGAATGGAGAGAGGAAAGAATCAGTGAGCTGAAAGATGTAACAGTAGAAATCAAGTCAATGTAAATCGCAGAGAGAAAGTAGACTAGAAAGAAAAGAACAGTCTCATGGACCTGTGAGACTACAATAAAATATGCAGCATTCAAGTCTGTGGAGTTCTAAAGAGAATGAGGGTGGGACTAAAAAGGTACTTAAAGAAATAATGGCTGAAAACCTATAGATTAAAGAATAGGCTTAAAACTATAGATTAAAGAAGCTGAGCAAAATTCTTGCAGGTAAACCCAAACAAATAAATGCCAATACAATTATAGTCAAACTCCTGAAAACTAATGACAAAGAAAAAAATCTTGAAATCAGCACAAGAAAAATGACACCTTACTTGTAAGAGAAAAGCAATTTGAGTGACAGTAGATTTCTCATAAGAAACCATTAACAACAACAACAAAAAACAAGGAACCATTAACACCAGAAAAAAGTGTCCCAATGTATTTCAAATGCTGAAAAAAAAGACCTAGCAACCAAGAATCCAAAACTAGCAAAAATATCCTTTAGGAATGAGGGGGAGAAGACACTCTCAGTTGAAAAAAAACTAAGAGACTCTGTCCCAAGCTGACTTCCCCTAAAGGAATGGCTAGAGAAAGCTCTCCACATAGAAAAAATAAATAAAAGAATCTTAGATTATCAGGAAGGAAGAAAAAACACTGTAAAGAGTATGAACAAACACACTAGGCTTTTCTTCCCCTCTTGAGTTTTCTAAGTTATTTTGGATGGTTGAAGTAAAAATTATAACACTCTCTGATGTGGTTCTCAAACTGTTTACAGGAAATACTTAAAACAACTGTATTATAAATAAGGAGAGTAAGGGGATGTAAAGGAAGATAAAAGATTCTATAACTGAACTGGTAAAATAACACCCGTAGAATGTGATAACTTATGCATACATATAACATCATACTTAGAGCAATGACTAAAAAACTATACAAAGAGAAACACTCGAAAACAAATAAATAAAATAAATGAGATAAATAAAAATGGAACTCCAAAACTCATTCAATTAACCCTGAGAAAGGCAGGAAAAAGAGAAAAGAAAACAAAAAACAGAGAGAACAAATAAGAAACAAAAAATAAAAATTGGGAGATTTAAGATACCATATATCAATAATTACATTAAATGTAAATGGCTAAAATATACAATTTAAAGACAGGGAGTGGCAGATTGGATTAAACATGCTGTCTATAAGAAATTCACTTCAAATGTAATGAGATGGGTAGTAAGGGAATGTGTGTGTGTGTGTGTGTGTATACATGTAGTTATATATATATAGTTATATGCTATATATATGTATGTATGTTATATACAGTAATATAGGTAGTAAGGGTATACATATATATTACATACAATAAACATACCATGCAAACATTCAAAAGGGAAAGCAGAGTGCCTATGTTAAAATCTGATAAAGTAGACTTTGGAACAAAGAAAATTACCAGAGACACAGAAGGATGTTATATAATGATAAAAAGAATCAACTAACCAGGAAAACTTATCCTAAATATGCACCAAATAACAGAGCTACAAAAGACACAAAAACTAATAAAAGTGAAACAAGAAATTGACAAATTACAACAACTGACAGAACTACCAAACAGAAAATCAGCAAGGATATAAAAGAACTCAATAACACCATCAACTAGAAAGATCTAATTGTCATTTATAGAACACTCCATTCAGCAGAATATTTTTTTTCTATTTAATGATAATGACAAAAAAATTTTTTTTCTCAAAAGGTAAATAAAGTTTCATATGTAAATTGCTTTTTGTCTCACTAAAACTTTTATATAAGTATACCTTAGGAAGTCGACATGTAAAACTAGCGCTTCTCTTAGTGGATTAAAGGATAGAAGTGGCAAATGAATGTTCTGTATGTTTTTTTGGTTTTTAATTTGCATATCAGTGGCTTTTAAAAAATAATGGTCAGTGTAACATTTGATCATCGAATACTATAATATGAAAAACAGAAATGTATAAAGAAGGAAATTAATCACATGTGTCCTATCATGGAGTGATACCTTCTCACTGGTGTCCTCACGTGGCCTTTTTCTGTATTTACCAGAATATTCTTTTTTAAGTGACTATGGAACATATTCCAAGATAGACCACATCATGAGCCATAAAACAAACTGTAACAAATTAAAAATTTCCAAACGCCTGGAAACTAAACAACACACTTCTACATAACTCATGGGTCAAAGAGAGAGTCTAAAGAGAAACAAAATACAGAAATGAACTAAACAAAAATGAAAATAAACACATCAAAATTTGTGGAACACAACTATAGCAGTGATGACAGGGAAATTCACAGCACTACTACATTAGAAATGAGGAAAAGTCTCAAATCAGTAATTGAAGTTCTCACCTCAAGAACCTAGACAGAGGAAACTAAACTTCAAATGAGCAGAAGGCAGGAGATAATACCAGAAATCAGTAGAAATGAAAACAAAAATACAATGTAGAAAAATCTATGAAACAAGGAGCTGATTCTTTGAAAAGATCAATAAAATTGACAAATCTCTAGCAAAAATGACAAAAAAAGAGAGTAGACAGAAATTACCAGTTAGGAAGGAAACAGGGATCTGCAGACATTAGAAGGATAATAAGGGACTATCACAAACAATGCTACACATACAAATTTGACGATTTAGAAGAAATGGACCAACTCCTTGAAAAACACGAACTACCTCAACTCACTCAATATTTGAATAGCCTTACAAGTATTAAGGAAATTAAATTCATAGTTAAAATACTTCCAAAAAACCCCCCCAAAAACTCCAGGTCCAGCTGTTTTTATTGGAGAATTCTACCAAACATTTAAAGAACAACAGTTTTATACAGTTTCTCCAGAAAATAAGAGGGAACACTTTCAAATTGACTTTATGAAGTATTACCCTGATGCCAAGATCAAAGTCTAAAAACAGTAAGTATGGTAGCATCAGGGAAATATAGACTAAAACTACAATGAGATATCTGTACACACCTATCAGAATGGCTAAAAAAAAAAAAAAAAAAGTGACAACACCAAATGCTCCTGAGGATGTTGGAGAAACTAGATCACTTATACACTGTTGATGGAAATGTAAAATAATACAGCCACTCTGGTAAAGTTTAGCAATTTCTTAAAAAGCTTAACACACAATAGTTTATGACCAGCAACTGCATTCCTTGGCATATATCCCAAAGAAATGAAAACTTATGTACACAGAAAAACCTATACAGGAATATTTACAGCACCTTTATTTGTAACAGCCCCAAACTAGAAACAGCTCTGATATCCTTAATAGGTGAATGGTTCAACAAACTGTGGTGTATCCATACCATGGAATATGACTCAGCAATCAAAAGGCACAAACTCTTGATTCATATAAAAACTCTGGAGAATCTCCAAATAATTAATGCTGAATGAGAAAAGCCAATCCTCAAATGTTTTACCTACTGTATGATTACATTTGTACAACAATCTTGAAATGATGAAATTATAGAAATGGAGAATAGATTAGTGGCTGCCAGGGGTTAAAGAGTGGGTAGAGTAGAAGGGATATGGGTGTGGCAACAAGAGGGATTATCTTGACTTCATCAATGTCAACAGCCCACTTTTGAAACTGTATTACACTTTTGCAAGAGGTGACCATTGGGGAAGACTGGGTAAAGGGCACATAAAATTTCTGTATTATTTCTTACAAGTGTATGTGAATCCACGATTATCTCAATATAAAACATTTCATTAGAAAAGGGTACACAAAGTAACATAAAAAAGACAGAGTGACAAGGAAAAACTTACGTATATAAACAACCATTGTTCTGAGACCTACCGGCAAAGCATTATCACTGTTTACTACAAAAGAAAGAAAATAAAACATCGAACATAGAGTCTATGCCTAATGAATTTATCAAAAACAATTTATCAAATAATTTACTAAACACCATTTTTAACTCTAGCATTCCTACTTTCAAATGAATTTCAGGTGGAATATTTAAAATTATGTATAAGGGAATAATTAAGTTGTCTAATGGCTCACTAGAAACTGAAGTTCTAAGACACCAGGCATAAGGTTTGAAAGTGAGTTTAGACTAGGCTTCCTAGCAGTGAAAACCAAAAGGACAACATAGTATTTATTATCTGACAAAGGAAGCATACAAGTTCAACTGTAACTGTAAACTTTTTCTGGACTTTAAACTCAAAAAGGAATTTATGGTGGGGGCTTGTATAAAGCAACATTGGCTGACACTGTATTGTAGTTGTCTGCAACTATGCTTTATTAAAAAACTAGAATCACTGTTTAAATCACTGGCTCTCAAATTTGTGATGAGTCTTTATTATTATTGATTTTTTAAACTATGTGCAAGAAATTAATAGAAACATTCATTTTCATGGTCACATTGGGAAACAATTCTACTCCAGGCCATGTGCTGGAGTGCGCCCAGGTAACTGTCACAGGGCTGTGGGGAAGAATGGGACACAAGCACGCTGAAAACCCCTAGGAAGAGCCAGCCCTGCAGCGTGTGCTTGAGCTTGTTGCACTACAGGTGCTCCGACAGTAAGTGAGAAGCAGCAGGATGGTACAGGGACCGAGGTAAGCCTGGCTCTGAAGTCCAGTCACTTGGACCCCTCTTCTGAGCTCCAGCCTCCATTCATTCTCTTACTGAAGGTATTTATTGAGCACCACTAAATGGCACATGCTATCCTAGGCAATGGGCTGGTATAAACTGTTGAATGTGCTATAAAAGAGTACAGTGAGTGTGAGGCAAGATGAGCCAAGAGCAGAGGGTACGGGTGCACATGAGCACACATGCCCACACCTACATATATAAGTTAAGGGAGGCTTGAGAAACTGATTTTGACAAGCATGTAAGTGCCTACATGGTCATGGATTCACAAGGATACCAAACTCCTCTGGCTGTAAAATTTTCTCCACATGCAGCAAGGGGTCTTGACCTGGTCTGACAGCTTGGGAAAGGCTTTCCTGCAGAGGTGGTATATGTGCAGGATGAGCAGGAATTAAGCAGGAGATGAGAGGAGGAACAATGTTCTAGGCATAGGGACTCAGGGTCTTAGCACGTGCAAAGGCCTTGAGAGGAAACTAGCATATAAGGCTGGTAAGGCTACACAGCATGACCACCTAAGGGAAAATGGTAGAAAATGGGTCTAAAACAGCAGTCTAGAATGTACAAGATCATAATAAGAACTTGGATATTTATTTTAGGAACAATGGAAGCTCTTAAATGGAGTGTCTGGATATGGTGTCAAAAAGGAAAAGAGGAAACAAAAGTCACTCTGAGACCTAAATTAAGAGAGTCATTTAATAGTCCACTCAAAAGATAACAGAGGCTCGGGCTAGTGGCAGGTGCTTCTGATGGGTATAACCAGCTGCCTGGGCTATGCCAGCCCTCACTCTACTCCTCTCTGCTCTTCCCCTCCACAGTAAAAAGCAACACCATACATCTAGTGCACATGTATGCAAGTGTGTAGATTTGTTCCTGGAAAGTTAAGGAAGTCTGCAACTCATGACTTCTATATTCTTAACAAGCCATGAAGCAAGATCAGCAGAGACCAAGAGTCGCAGCGAGGGTGCTGAGAAGTGGAGTGACTTTATCAGGTAGTGTGAGTGACTAGGTGGGTTACGACCATGGACTCACAAGGACACCACACTGTCACAGAGCTACACAGGGAAAGTAGACGGCTGGCCCCCTCCTACATAAGTTTGGCCTTCTCAACATCAATAAATAAAATCATAATGGCAGATAACGAAGCACCGACACTTTAAGGCATCCCTCCAGTGGAGGTCTCACTAATTCTGCAGAACTACTTGGCTGGATGACTATATATTTCTTTAAAAATGAAAAAAAAAAAAAAGTCAATATTATTTTAGGCAGATGACCTCTAACAAAGGAATTCTCTAGGAGGGCCAATATTATTTCCAAAGGAATTCTGGTAAGAAATGTCAGTAAAGATTACTTACACAAACACAATGTCCCCTCTCTTAGAGTAAGCAGGAATAGCACTGGCTATGGTGGCAAACCCATATGAGTATATAATGGCTTCTTCTGTCTTCATAAATTTTGCCAGGCGGTCTTCCAAATCCAAGTGCACATCTAGTTCAAGAGTAAAAAGTCAAATGGTTAAACTGTCTTATAATTCTTTTTCTTTGACTAAAGAATAAATAAAATAACATAAGCAGTTTAGTTGTTAATACTGTCTAAGATAATTCTGGGCCAAAACTGTTTCTGTACTCTGTGAACTGAATCAGCTACTCATTTGTCTATAAATATGTGACTGGGACAGCTCTGACTCTAGGTTTTGCTTTTATATCACTCTAGCAATAAGAATTCAAGGTCCAGTGACCTTGTCTGCTTTAACTTCCCTCAACCAAAAATGCCAAGACTTTACCAATGTACGACATTAATTTATTAACACCTTTTTGCATTTTAGTAGAAGTGACCAAACCAGGCACTAAGACAACTGTCAACCAGCTTTTAAAAGGAAAAGAAAGAAAAAAGAAAAGTAGTTAAGTTAAAAAGAACCCCACATACTCTGCATCAAGAGAGAGGAACTTTTTCAGTTGTGGTGGTCACTCCTCTAACAGTTTGTGTCAGCACTTAGTTGTGGCACCTGCCATCACTCTGAAGGACTGAGTTTCTGTCTGAATTTCTTTTTAAGTGTACTGGTGAATTCAAACGTATAGTACAAAGAGAAGTATGGTCCTTTTATGGAAGCAGCTTAAGAAGAATGTTGATGTAATTATAGGGATAAATTGTAATTATTAAACTGGTATTTTTTTTCTCTCTTACATCATGGTTCCATATAGCCTTTCACCTTCCCAGGCTAAGCCATGAGGCTTCACACCCTGGGATGGAGGGACCAGCGATGTCTAAAATAAATAGTGTACCAGCTGGCTGTGAACTGGAAAACTTCGAAGTGTCTGAAAATGAGGCATTATCCAAGAGAGAGAAAAATTTTTTAAACCTTCTTTAGTTCTTTTAACTACAGCAGGACCCAAGTCTGGAGAACAAGATCAGAGTTTTACCACATGCTCTGCGCAAAAAGAACTCAGAAGTTGATACAGGAAGGATGCAGCCAGGCCCCTCCAGCCTTGGAGCTTCATGGGAGAAACGAGAAACTCTGAGGAGTAAAGGCAGACTTTCAGAGCCGTGTCATGTCCACCGAGGGGAACTCAGAAGTGGAGGCAGTGGCAGGGGACCCAGACGTTCCCCAGTGAGGGGTGGTGGAGAGGGCCGATGGCCCGGCAGAGCCCTCCGGCCCAGATGTCGAGGACCTGTGGCTGGGAGCCTCGCTCCAGAAGACCCCTTCAGCATCAGCCTTCCCTCCAAGTATGCCCCTCCCTATCAGAGACATTCCTGGTGAGAAGGGAGAGAGGGAAAAGACCTGAGGGACTGAGATATACAAAAGAAACAACTTAACCCAGCTGGATACAAGGCTGGACAGTGAGTGGACTAAATATTTCCAACAGAGACCTGGTTAGTTGTTAAGTGTGAGATTTCCACCAACTTCCAGGAAGGAACAAGTGAGTAAGGTCAGTTTAGCAACAGGAACAAACAACTTTTTAGAACATGTGAATAAAGTGTCTAAAATCTGTAAACCCACTCACTGATTTATCAGAGGCAAGTTAATCTTATTGTGATGCTTTTAACTAGTAAAAGACAAATTTAAGAATTATAAAAGATACAACTTCACAAAGGACTATATTTTAAAAAGTAGTTAAATGAGGGCTGTCCAACAATCTCATTCAATTGTTAATCAAACATTTAGTAAGTATCACATAAAAATACTCTGATAAGCACTAGATCAAAGAGAAATATAGGGTTTCTGCCACTTGACAAGGTGAGACAGCTAAGAGAGGCACCTGGCAGCTGTCAATGGAGAACTCGGAGCCCAGAGGGGCAGATACAAGGCTAAGCTGTGCCTTCAGTCCCCTGGTCTGAAGCACTTGGGCCCCTTCTACACTCACAACTACAACACGTTCACAGTGACTTCTGACTAAAGGCACACAGGTCCCTCGATTGTGAACCAAAGGCTGCTGGGGTGGGCGCCAGCTATTGAGTGAGAGATGAGAAGACACAGAGGGTCCGAACTAAATCTCAATTTGATGGCAAGAGAGGTGTAGTAAGGAATTAGAAAATTTAGCAGCAATATCCAAATAATAAAATAAATTGAAGACACTTCATTTGTAGACTTCTTAAAGGATGATACAGAATTGTGAAAATGAACTATTTATCCCATTCCAATTTATCCCATCAAGTAATGATAAACAACTAGGCATGCTTCTTCCCATTTATAAGTTAAAATGTATACCAACATAGTTTATTACATAAAAAACACATGCAATACCACTTTATTTCCATTACCAATCAGGTAGTTATTTTTATAGAAGTGACACTTTCATTAGATCAACATTAAATAAATATGAGATTTCACAATAACGTTTAGAAGAATGCATCCCGGTTGATCAAAATGGTACCAAAAGAGTGCTTAGCTCTTCAAGCATCAAATCTGTGACACCAACACCACCAAGTCTGAAGACTTGATCTTGCTCCTGACTGCCCGCCCTTCCACGAGATATGCTGCCAGGGAAATGTGGCAGGCAAAGTCTGGCAAGAACGAGGAAAGCAGCAAAGCACCAGAGAACCAGCTACCTCCATGCAGCTGAGCATGGGCGTGTCTCAGGCATGTCTTCCTTTCCTCTTTGTTAGTGCTCTCTGAGCACCCTGCCTACAGATACGTCCCCACCATTCTGTTGCCTCTCACTTCTGATGAGACAGGAGGGCAGGTCCCCCATAGGAGGCCTCCTTCAAATTACAATGCTGCCTCTAAACTGGGAATCATCTACCCCAAATCTCAACAATTTAGCTAGCAGATGGACAACCCAAGCCACAGTGAATTGCTCTCATTCAATATCTACATTTTAAAAAGAAAAAAACATGCTATGTTTACAGACACATAGCTATGCTATACAGACAAACTGTTTTTGGCAACTACAAAAAAGGATTTTAAATCATTCTGTAGCTCTAAATGACTCTCTTCATTGATTAGCAATAAAACAGTAAAACAATCTTGGCTTTGTTTTAGGGCTTTAGAGTTAGCTACCCAGTTGATAAAAATTATGTTAGTATTCTCATTATACATACTCATAGCCATTTTTATGTCATTGCCATAAAGTGGTAAGAAGAATCTCTTTACAATAAATCAATGACTTACTGGTTCTTGCCTAGTCCCAAAAGTTTAAAAAAGATGGGCCTTTCCTCCTCCTATCTAAAGACACTGGGTTTTAGGGGATGTCAGCCGTGCAAAGCAGGTTTTGTGACAGGTAAACACGGACAGTTGCATAACATCTTTTGATGTCTGATAGCTACTCTGCAATGAAGAAACTCTTAACCCAAAGGCGGGGGAGGCAGCAAACAGAAAAACTGCCAGGGCATGTTCTTTGACTTTGGATGCCTATCTTCTGTGTGTATGATCCATTTAAACAATTAGTGCCACAGCTTTGCACACGTCATTCTCTAATTCACTGCTAGGAACCAATAGGGTAGGCAAGAGGCCACGGAGGAAGGTGACCAGAAAGCCTCTGTGTCTTCTCAGCACTTGTTGCCCTTTCTGGCACCTGCTCCCTCACCAGAACGTAAGAGACGGGAGGCAAGGCCAGGGCAGGATGCCCCACACCAAACACAAGGCCTGGCCATGGCAGTCATCACAGGGGGTTCAGATCTGGGCTCCCTCATTGCCAGGTCTGAACCATGGACAGGCCCAAAACTGCTCTGTGCCTCTCAGTCCTTCCTCTGTCAAATGGTTAACAGTTCTACCTGCCTCAAAGGACTGTTAGGAGAACTGCAAGAGAATGCTTATAAAACACTCAAACAATGTCTGGCATGGAAAAAGCAACATGCTGGTGTTTGTTCAACTAACTCAATATTTGTAGAATAAAAATAAGCTTTTTTTTTTTAAAGAGATTTAGGGAGATTGTCTTTCAGTGTAGATTATAAATCTATAATAGGATTTTTACTTTCCTTGTCATCCTACTTTATCTGATTTTTTTTTCTTTACATCTTTACTGGAGTATAACTGCTTTACAATGGTGTTAGTTTCTGCTTTACAACAAAGTGAATCAGTTATACATATACATATGTTCCCATATCTCTTCCATCTTGCATCTCCCTCCCTCCCACTCTCCCTATCCCACCCCTCTAGGTGGTCACAAAACACCAAGCTGATCTCCCTGTGCTATGTGGCTGCTTCCCACTAGCTATCTACCTTACGTCTGGTAGTGTATATATGTCCATGCCTCTCTCTCGCTTTGTCACAGCTTACCCTTCCCCCTCCCCATATCCTCAAGTCCATTCTCAACTAGGTCTGTGTCTTTATTCCTGTCTTACCCCTAGGTTCTTCATGACATTTTTTTCCTTAAATTCCATACATATGTGTTAGCATACGGTATTTGTCTTTCTCTTTCTGACTTACTTCACTCTGTATGACAGACTCTAGGTCCATCCACCTCATTACAAATAGCTCAATTTCGTTTCTTTTTATGGCTGAGTAATATTCCATTGTATATATGTGCCACATCTTCTTTATCCATTCATCTGATGATGGGCACTTAGGTTGTTTCCATCTCTGGGCTATTGTAAATAGAGCTGCAATGAACATTTTGGTACATGACTCTTTTTGAATTATGGTTTTCTCAGGGTATATGCCCAGTAGTGGGATTGCTGGGTCATATGGTAGTTCTATTTGTAGTTTTTTAAGGAACCTCCATACTGTTCTCCATAGTGGCTGTACCAATTCACATTCCCACCAGCAGTGCAAGAGGGTTCCCTTTTCTCCACACCCTCTCCAGCATTTATTGCTTGTAGATTTTTTGATGATGGCCATTCTGACTGGTGTGAGATGATATCTCATTGTAGTTCTGATTTGCATTTCTCTAATGATTAATGATGTTGAGCACTCTTTCATGTGTTTGTTGGCAGTCTGTATATCTTCTTTGGAGAAATGTCTATTTAGGGCTTCTGCCCATTTTTGGATTGGGTTGTTTGGTTTTCTGTCATTGAGCTGCATGAGCTGCCTATAAATTTTGGAGATTAATCCTTTGTCAGTCGCTTCATTTGCAAATATTTTCTCCCATTCTGAGTGTTGTCTTTTGGTCTTGTTTATGGTTTCCTTTGCTGTGCAAAAGCTTTGAAGTTTCATTAGTCCCATTTGTTTATTTTTGTTTTTATTTCCACTGCTCTAGGAGGTGGGTCAAAAAGGATCTTGCTGTGATATATGTCATAGAGTGTCCTGCCCATGTTTTCCTCTAAGAGTTTGATAGTTTCTGGCCTTACATTTAGGTTTTTAATGCATTTTGAGCTTATTTTTGTGTATGGTGTTAGGGAGTGATCTAATCTCATACTTTTACATGTACCTGTCCAGTTTTCCCAGCACCACTTATTGAAGAGGCTGTCCTTTCTCCAAAGTACATTCCTGCCTCCTTTATCAAAGATAAGGTGACCATATATGCGTGGGTTAATCTCTGCGCTTTCTATCCTGTTCCATTGATCTATCTTTCTGTTTCTGTGCCAGTACCATACTGTCTTGATTACTGTCACTTTGTAGTATAGTATGAAGTCAGGGAGCCTGATTCCTCCAGCTCTGTTTTTCATTCTCAAGATTGCTTTGGCTATTCGGGGTCTTTTGTGTTTCCATACAAAATTGTGAAATTTTTTGTTCTAGATCTGTGAAAAATGCCAGTGGTAGTTTGACAGGGAT
This sequence comes from Aethalodelphis obliquidens, assembly GCF_003676395.1. NCBI lineage: Eukaryota > Metazoa > Chordata > Mammalia > Artiodactyla > Delphinidae > Aethalodelphis > Aethalodelphis obliquidens. The sequence goes on from NW_020838018.1 coordinate 4,370,963, forward strand.
TGCATTGAATCTGTAGATTGCTTTGGGTAGTAGAGTCATTTTCACAATGTTGATTCTTCAAATCCAAGAACATGGTATATCTCTCCACGTATTTGTATCATCTTTAATTTCTTTCAACAGTGTCTTATAATTTTCTGCATACAGTTCTCCTTAGGTAGGTTTATTCCTAGATATTTTATTCTTTTTGTTGCAATTGTAAATGGGAGTGTTTTCTTAATTTCACTTTCAGATTTTTCACCATTAGTGCATAGGAATGCCAGAGATTTCTGTGCATTAATTTTGTATCCTGCTACTTTACCAAATTCATTGATTAGGTCTAGTAGTTTTCTGGTAGCATCTTTAGGATTCTCTACGTATAGTATCATGTCATCTGCAAACAGTGACAACTTTACTTCTTCTTTTGCGATTTGGATTCCTTTTATTTCTTTTTCTTCTGATTGCTGTGGCAAAAACTTCCAAAACTATGTTGAATAATAGTGGTGAGAGTGGGCAACCTTGTCTTGTTCCTGGTCTTAGTGAAAATGGTTTCATTTTTTCACCACTGAGGACAATGTTGGCTGTGGGTTTGTCATATATGGCCTTTATTATGTTGAGGAAAGTTCCCTCTATGCCTACTTTCTGCAGGGTTTTTATCATAAATGGGTGTTGAATTTTGTCAAAAGCTTTCTCTGCATCTGTTTAGATGATCGTATGTTTTTTCTCCTTCAATTTGTTAATATGGTGTATCACATTGATTGCTTTGCATATACTGATGAATCCTTGCATTCCTGGAATAAACCCCACTTGATCATGGTGTATTATCCTTTTAATGCTGTTGGATTCTGTTTGCTAGTGTTTTGTTGAGGACTTTTGCATCTATGTTCATCAGTGATATTGGCCTGTAGTTTTCTTTCTTTGTGACGTCTTTGTCCGGTTTTGGTATCAGGGTGATGGTGGCCTCGTAGAATAAGTTTGGGAGTGTTCCTCCCTCTGCTACATTTTGGAAGAGTTTGAGAAGGATAGGTGTTAGCTCTTCTCTAAATGTTTGATAGAATTCGCCTGTGAAGCCATCTGGTCCTGGGCTTTTGTTTGTTGGAAGATTTTTAATCACAGTTTCAATTTCAGTGCTTGTGACTGGTCTCTTCAAATTTTCTATTTCTTCCAGATTCAGTCTTGGCAGGTTGTGCCTTTCTAAGAATTTGTCCATTTCTTCCAGGTTGTCCATTTTATTGGCATAGAGTTACTTGTAGTACTCTCTCATGATCTTTTGTATTTCTGCAGTGTCAGTTGTTACTTCTCCTTTTTCATTTCTAATTCTATTGATTTGAGTCTTCTCCCTCTTTTTCTTGATGAGTCTGGCTAATGGTTTATCAATTTTGTTTATCTTTTCAAAGAACCAGCTTTTAGTTTTATTGATCTTTGCTATCGTCTCCTTCATTTCTTTTTCATTTATTTCTGATATGATCTTTATGATTTCTTTCCTTCTGCTAACTTTGGGGGTTTTTTGTTCTTCTTTCTCTAATTGCTTTAGGTGCAAGGTTAGGTTGTTTATTCAAGATGTTTCCTGTTTCTTAAGGTAGGATTGTATTGCTATAAACGTCCCTCTTAGAACTGCTTTTGCTGCATCCCATAGGTTTTGGGTCGTCGTGTCTCCATTATCATCTGTTTCTAGGTATTTTTTAATTTCCTCTTTGATTTCTTCAGTGATCACTTCGTTATTAAGTAGTGTATTGTTTAGCCTCCATGTGTTTGTATTTTTTACAGAACTTTTCCTGTAATTGATATCTAGTCTCATAGTGTTGTGGTTGGAAAAGATACTTGATAAAATTTCAATTTTCTTAAATTTAGCAAGGCTTGATTTGTGACCCAAGATATGATCTATCCTGGAGAATGTTCCATGAGCACTTGAGAAAAATGTGTATTCTGTTGTTTTTGGATGGAATGTCCTATAAATATCAATTAAGTCCATCTTGTTTAATGTATCATTTAAAGCTTGTGTTTCCTTATTTATTTTCATCTTGCATCTGTCCATTGGTGAAAGTGGGGTGTTAAAGTCCCTTACTATGAATGTGTTACTGTCGATTTCCCCTTTCATGGCTGTTAGTATTTGCCTTATGTATTGAGGTGCTCCTATGTTAGGCGCATAAATATTTACAATTGTTATATCTTCTTCTTGGATCAATCCCTTGATCATTATGTAGTGTCCTTCTTTGTCTCTTCTAATAGTCTTTATTTTAAAGTCTATTTTGTCTGATACGAGAATTGCTACTCCAGCTTTCTTTTGGTTTCCATTTGCATGGAGTATCTTTTTCCATCCCCTTACTTTCAGTCTGTATGTGTCTCTAGGTCTGAAGTGGGTCTCTTGTAGACAGCATATACATGGGTCTTGTTTTTGTATCCATTCAGCCAATCTGTGTCTTTTGGTGGGAGCATTTAGTCCATTTACATTTAAGGTAATTATCAGTATGTATGTTCCTATTCCCATTTTCTTAATTGCTTTGGGTTCGTTATTGTTAAGTCTTTTCCTTCTCTTGTGTATCTTGCCTAGAGAAGTTCCTTTAGCATTTGCTGAAAAGCTGGTTTGGTGGTGCTGAACTCTCTCAGCTTTTGCTTGTCTGTAAAGGCTTTAATTTCTCCATCAAATCTGAATGAGATCCTTGCTGGGTAGAGTAATCTTGGTTGCAGGTTTTTCTTCTTCATCACTTTAAATATGTCCTGCCAGTTCCTTCTGCCTTGCAGAGTTTCTGCTGAAAGATCAGCTGTTAACCTTATGGGGATTCCCTTGTGTGTTATTTGTTGTTTTCCCTTGCTCCTTTTAATATGTTTTCTTTATATTTAATTTCTGACAGTTTGATTAATATGTGTCTTGGCATAGTTTTCCTTGCATTTATCCTGTATGGGACTCTCTGTGCTTCCTGGACTTGATTAACTATTTCCTTTTCCATATTAGGGAAGTTTTCAACTATAATCTCTTCAAATATTTTCTCAGTCCCTTTCTTTTCTCTTCTTCTTCTGGAACCCCTATAATTCAAATGTTGGTGCATTTAATGTTGGCCCAGAGGTCTCTGAGACTGTCCTCAGTTCTTTTCATTCTTCTTTCTTTATTTTGCTCTGCAGTAGTTATTTCCAGTATTTTATCTTCCAGGTCACTTATCCGTTCTTCTGCCTCAGTTGTCCTGCTATTGATCCCATCTAGAGTATTTTTTTTTTTTTTTTGTGGTACGCGGGCCTCTCACCGTTGTGGCCTCTCCCGCTGCGAAGCAACAGGCTACAGACGCACAGGCTCAGCGGCCATGGCTCACAGGTCCAGCCGCTCCGTGGCATGCGGGATCCTCCCGGACGGGGGCACGAACCCGCGTCCCCTGCATTGGCAGGCGGACTCTCAACCACTGTGCCACCAGTGAAGCCCTAGAGTATTTTTTTAAAAAAATAAATTTATTTATTTATTTTTGGCTGAATTGGGTCTTTGTTGCTGCGCGTGGGCTTTCTCTAGTTGCAGCGAGCAGGGGCTACTCTTCATTGTGGTGTGAGGGTTTCTCATTGCTGTGGCTTTGTTGCGGAGCACGGGCTCTAGGTGTGCAGGCTTCAGTAGCTGTGGCTTGCAGGCTCTAGAGCACAGGCTCATGGCACACTGGTTTAGTTCCTCCACGGCATGTGGGATCTTCCCAGACCAGGTCTCGAACCTGTGTCCCCGGCATTGGCAGGCGGATTCTTAACCACTGCGCCATCAGGGAAGCCCTAGAGTACTTTTAATTTCATTTATTGTGTTTTTCATCATTGCTTGTTTCATCTTTAGTTCTTCTAGGTCCTTGTTAAATGTTTCTTGCATTTTTTCTATTCTATTTCCAAGATTTTGGATCATCTTTACTATCATTATTCTGAATTCTTTTTCAGTTAAACTGCCTATTTCCTCTTCATTTGTTAGGTCTGGTGCGTTTTTATCTTGCTCCTTCATCTGTTGCGTGTTCTTCTGTCTTCTCATTTTGCTTATCTTACTGTGTTTGGGGTCTCCTTTTTGTATGCTGCAGGTTTGTAATTCCTGTTGTTTTTGGTGTCTGTCCCCAGTGGCTAAGTTGGTTCAGTGGGTTGTGTAGGCTTCCTGGTGGAGGGGACTAGTGCCTGTGTTCTGGTGGATGAGGCTGGATCTTGTCTTTCTGGTGGGCAGGTCCACGTCTGGTGGTGTGATTTGGGGTGTCTGTGGACTTATTATGATCTTAGGCAGCCTCTCTGCTAATGGGTGGGGTTGTGTTCCTGTCTTGCTAGCTGTTTGGCATAGGGTGTCCCACACTGTAGCTTGCTGGCCGTTGAGTGAAGCGGGGTGCTGGTGTTGAGATGGAGATCTCTGGGCGATTTTTGCTGTTTGATATTATGTGGAGCTGAGAGGTGTCTTGTTGACCAGTGTCCTGAAGTTGGCTCTCCCATGGCGGCAGCACCAAGAGCCTTTCATCCACACGGCTCAGAATAAAAGGGAGAAAAAGTAGAAAGAAAGAAGAAAGAAAGAATTAGTAGAAGTAGAAAGAAAGGAAGGAAGGAAGGAAGGAAGGAAGGAAGGAAGGAAGGAGGGAAGGAAGGAAATAAATAAATAAAATAAAATAAAGTAAGATAAAATAATTTAAATAAAAAATAATTATTAAGAACAAAAAAAAATTTTTTTTAAAAGGAAAAAAAAAAAAAAAACCCAGACGGATAGAACCCTAGGACAAATGGTGGAAGCAAAGCTACACAGACAAAATCTCACAAGGAAGCATACACATACCCAGTCACAAAAAGAGGAAAAGGGGAAAAAATAATAAATCTTGCTCTCAAAGTCCACCTCCTCAGTTTGGGATGATTCGTTGTCTATTCATGTATTCCACAGATGCAGGGTACATCAAGTTGATTGTGGAGCTTTAATCCGCTGCTTCTGAGGCTGCTGGGAGAGATTTCCCTTTCTCTTCTTTGTTCTCAAAGCTCCCGGGACTCAGCTTTGGATTTGTCCCCGCCTGTGCGTGTAGGTCGCCGGAGGTCGTCTGTTCTTCGCTCAGACAGGACGAGGTTAAAGGAGCAGCTGCTTCGGGGACTCTGGCTCACTCAGGCCTGGAGGAGGGAGGGGTACGGAGTGCGGGGCGAGCCTGCGGCGGCAGAGGCTGGCGTGACATTGCGCCAGACTGAGGCGTGCTGTGTGTTCTCCCGGGGAAGTTGTCCCTGGATCTTGGGACCTTGGCAGTGGCGAGCTGCACAGGCTCCCCAGAAGGGGGGTATGGATAGTGACCTGTGCTCGCACACAGGCTTCTTGGTGGCGGCAGCAGCAGCCTTAGCGTCTCATGCCCGTCTCTGGGGTCTGCGCTTTTAGCCACGGCTCACGCCCGTTTCTGGAGCTCCTTTAAGCAGCGCTCTTAATCCCCTCTCCTCACGCACCAGGAAACAAAGAGGGAAGAAAAAGTCTCTTGCCTCTTTGGCAGGTCCAGACTTTTCCCCAGACTCCCTCCCGGCTAGCTGTGGTGCACTAACCCCCTGGAGGCTGTGTTCATGCCGCTAACTCCAGTCCTCTCCTTCCGCTCTGACTGAAGCCCGAGCCTCAGCTCCCATCCCCACCTGCCCCGGCAGGTGAGCAGATAAGCCTCTCGGGCTGGTTAGTGCCGTTCGGCACCAATCCTCTGTGCGGCAATCTCTCCACTTTGCCCTCTGCACCCCTGTTGCTGTGCTCTCCTCCGGGGCTCCGAAGCTTTCCCCCTCCAAAAAAGAGTAATCTTTTATAAGGAAAAAAGGTACGCTATCTGCTAATTACGTTATCCAAATCCTGGATATTAAAGAACTATCTTATATTAAAGCCACTTATTCAAGTTCATATTTATCAGAATAAAAAGAGGTATTATGGCCTTCTTGATTGTTTTTCAGAGGAAAGACTATAAAATACCCAACTTTAGAACAGTTTAAAAACAACCAACTATATTTTCTCTTAAAATCTCCATATTTTTGTGTTACATACCTTTTTTTTTTTTTTTTTTTTTGTTACGCGGGCCTCTCACTGTTGTGGCCTCTCTCATTGCAGAGCATAGGCTCCGGACGCGCAGGCTCAGCGGCCATGGCTCACTCCCCCAGCCGCTCCACGGCATGTGCGATCTTCCCAGACCGGGGCACGAACCCATGTCCCCTGCACCGGCAGGCGGACTCTCAACCACTGCGCCACCAGGGAAGCCCTGAAGACTTTTTTTAAATCCCTTGAGACTTGGACAATTTTCTTAAAAGTACAAATGTCACCTATGTACTCATTAAAACGTTAAAAACAGTGCTGAATGTTTTCCAGAATGTTTTCACATACAGTATCTTATTCTTACCAAAATGTTCTAAGTTGTGCAACAAAGATGATTCCCTGCCTACACTGTGAAAACTACAATTCCATGACTGGTAGGAAGAAGTGGCAGATCTAAGAATTTTATGACCAAATGCCCTTCCTACTAAAACATGCATTCATGGTCCTACAACAGAGAGAAAATATTTTTTAAAATAAACAAATGAACAATTGTTCACTATTGGCTCTAGAACACAATTATATGCCACTATCTCTCACCATGAAACTGCCACTAATTGTCTTTTGATTTAGTTTAAGACCAAAGAATCAAGTAGGCATCATGTATGCAAAGCAGATCCCAGGCACAGGGATAAACCACATGTAAATGAGATCTGAATGCATTACAAACAAAACAATCAGAGAGGTTCAACAAGAGAAACTATCAAAGTGCACAGGGACCCCATTAGCCTTAGAGGAAAGGAAGGCTCCACAACCTGATAAAATCACTTGACTGATTCTAAACTACACATTAAAACGATAAGATGAGAAGGTGGAAACACTTCTGATCCACACAGTCCTCACAAGACTATTTTAAGAACCTGCTGGGCCTTTAGGAGGCAGGAGAACATTTAGCCTAAGAAACTAGAAGAATTTTAATTCAACTGTCAATTTTCTTTTTTTGTGTTAATCATCCAGTACCATCTAATATGTTACTATGAAATAATAAACAGAAAATGTTTTAATAAGGAAATTTACTTTTCCAGTAAGTGATTTTCATTCACTATCTGAAAAGTTGAGAAAAGAGCTAGAAGACAGAGCATTTTCATCACTGAAAACGGATGCCTGAGTGATATTAGTACTTCCAGGAAAAGAAAAAGCCAAAATCAAAAGCAACCTATTGGTGGGCCTGGGAAAGAGACCCTAGCCTCACACACAAGCTACTAAAATGAGAGGAAAGGGAAGTTCACTTCTGCTTTAATGCTCAGTACAAAGGGCAAATATCTAAATATTTAGAATAATTTAATTATAGAGGGTATTTTATTTTATTTTTAAAATAAATTTATTTATTTATTTTTGGCTGCGTTGGGTCTTCATTGCTGTGTGCAGGCTTTCTCTAGTTGTGGCTAGTGGGAGCTACTCTTTGTTGCAGAGTACGGGCTCTAGGCACGCGGGCTTCAGTAGTCATGGCGCACAAGCTTAGTTGCTCCGTGGCATGTGGGATCTTCCTGGACCAGGGCTTGAACCTGTGTCCCCTGGATTGGCAGGTGGATTCTTAACCACTGCGCCACCAGGGAAGTCCCAAGGGTATTTTAGAGATTTAAAATATAGCCTTAGCTGACCTCAAGTATCTTCTTGAACTTATCTAACACTGAAATTTCAAGGTAATTTAATACAACTACAGTAATATAAGTGATTAGTTCCAGAATAAGGAAAAACATAGAAAATACCCTGTTGGAAAACCAAGTAAAAATACATACTATATACACATAAAGAAAGGAATAAAGATGATAAGCAAGCATGGGCAACTGTTGAAAAGGAACAAAACAAGTTTACAGGAAGGACAATGTACTCAGAAAACAATACACATTACTCCAAGCTGTAGGTTTGGTGTCTTATTACAAAACCATCACACTGCAAATTAACCTTCAACCTTTGTCCAGATACCACAGTCTGTTTGAACCTTTGACTACATTAGGATAAGGATGACACAGTGACCAATAATGTAGTTCACAGAGTAGCTAATACACAACTATGTGTTCATTATATTGACTCTGGTGGCCCATTCAGACACTTGAAAGATCAAATCCAATTTAAATTTAAAACACACTTGAACAGCACACCACATGTATGTGGTATGCTACCATTTTTGTAAAACTGGGGGGGAAATGTATGGAAGTGGTTTGCACACACTGAAAAAAGCCTGGAAGAATGAACAAGAAACTACTGAGAGTAGCTGTCTTTTTTGGGGGTGGAATGGCAGTGGGGAGAAGACTTCACTATCTCTTTAAATCTTTGAGGTTTATATCTTGGATTGAATTATTCAATCAAGAAAATTAATTTAGGATGGATCAAGAGGGTTTTATGAAAAGTGAAATAAGTTGGACAGAGAAAGATAAATAGCATATGATCTCACTAATATGTGGACTCTAAAAAACAAAACAAACAAAATGAAAACAGACTCATAGATACACAGAACAAAGGGGTGGTTGCCAGAGGGAAAGGGGATCAGGGGTGGGGAAAATTAGGTGTAGGGGATTAAGAGGTACAAAGCTCCAGTTATAAAATAAATAAGCAATGGTGATGTAACACACAGCATAAGGAATATGGCCAAAAATATTGTAATAACTTTGGAGACAGACGGTTACTAGACTCCATGGTGATCATTTCATAATGTATGCATGTCAGATCACTATATACTACACCTGAAACTAACGTAATATTGTACATCAACTATATTTAAATTAAAAAAATTAATTTAAAAATCATTAAAGATCCCCCCCCCCAAGTTTGGAGGCACACAGCATCCTATTACACATATTTCAGGTGATCCAAATGAAAAACTGACTGGGCAATTAAAACAACATATTTCCATAGTTCTGGGAAAACTGGTCTTGAAGATTTGAAACTTTTTTTTCTCTAAATTTAGCAATAAATCTCTTATCAGTCTTCTCAGATTAACTCCTGAGCAACAGCCAAGGCCACACATGCAAATAAGATCTACTAGAAAGAGAGGCTTTTAAGAAAGCAATTTCTTTACCCCACAAGCAGATCATGGAAAGAAAGCCTTGTTGATCAGATTACAACAAACAACTTTGTAAAAAAAATGCCTTTTTTAGTTTTCTAATTCTTATGAAGGAAATAATACCCTACCAGTAAAAAGCAGGCAAACAAATCATGTTTGCACTAGGCTAGAGGAAAGAGGGAGCCTCTGATCTGAGCTCTTTTAAGTCTTTGATCTTGCCATTAATATTGCAAATCAGAATACTTATTTTCTAGTTTTAGGGCTGAAATTAATTAGCTATGTGACCATGAGGAAGTCACTTAACCTCTCTGAGCTTTCTGTTCTTCTTCTGAATAGCTGGGATGCTGGAATACAAGATTTTAAAGATCCTTTCCAACTGTAGGATTCTTGGACACCAACTCCCATCATCTGTTTCCAATAAAAATAATTTAACCACTAAATTAGCTAAGGGATAAAGAAAGGTGCTCCCTTAAATAAAAACATCTTAACTGTTAAAGTGAAAAAAACAAAGACCCAGAAATGAAAATGAGTAGAGAAGACAAAAGAGACTTGCCTGGCCCCACTGTCCCCACCCTCTGACATTTTGTAAACCAGAATGTTATTTCCAGTAATATACTTATTTGGAAAATTATTTAACAACATTTTTGAAATTTTCAGAAGCAAAGAACAATATATATTTAATAAAAAACCACCATAAAATTCCAGGGTCTTCTTTGATGACTCTGATTTAGGGAGTTCATCGTGTTTGAAATCACACTCTCATCCTAATATGTAGTTAGCCCATCTCCAGGTCATCCACACACAAGGAAATCAATGATCCTTTGTCTTCATTCCAGAAAGAAAAGGGCTACACAGTCTATGACCTCCCCCATCCCCCAAATCTGTTCTCACTTTCCTTCCGGCACGTGGTGGCTGCCCAGCTAGAGCAATTTTCCAGTCCCTCTGCTGGGAGACATGACCTGGGTAATGTTCTCACCAACAGAATGTGGCCGGAATGATAAGCACCACCACCTGCCCACCTAAACAGGTACCAATGCCCTGCACTCCTGCTCCTCCATACTCATCACTTGGCTTCGGTCACACAAAGATGGTGCCCTGAGGCCTAGAGCAACGAGACAGGGAAAATCTGGGTTCCTGCATGACTACAAAGAGCAGAGCCACTCACAACTGGATGCTTCCCCTTACAACTGTCATGCACAGCAGAAACAGTCTCCTCACACCATGTCTCCTGGGGCAAATGCAACAAGAGCTCAGGCTTCGCCCTACTGAGACAGTGTGCCTTAGATACCTATGACTCTTCTCCACAACGGACAGTCAGCCCCAGACCAATGCATCTCCTACCAATGATTTCAAACACAAAATCTAGAAAGTTCACCAGCTTATTTCCACAACTAATTAAGGATACCTTTTCCAAGGAGTTTTGAAATCAAACTGAATCTTAATTCTTGAAAGCAGTAGTCTGAAAAATATGACAGAAAACATACCAAATGTGCCATAAAATCCTCTAGGTCCACAAGTTCCCACACCATACTTCTTTAGAGATGCCAAAGCTGCTGCCTTTGTGAAAGTAAAAAAAAAAAAATTAAGACTGTAATAATATATCTTTAACAGTTTAAAAATGACATTTCCTATTCTTTAACCCACATAGCTCCCCAGTACCCTGGCTTTTCCTTTCTTAGTACTAAGACAATTCTAACAGGATATAAAGAAAAGAGGGATGGGAAGACTTAGGTATACGACTTAAAACATGGAAAAGTTATATTAGCTTGATCATTAAAACCTGGTTAACTCAATGCATTCGTACTTTCTGGCATTTGTGGGCACAGGTCTTTCCTCAAAAAATGTTTACTGGCCCACAATCCCAACAGGAGATGAAGCAATTTCCTAGACACATCTCCCAACTATTACCTGGGTCTGGTTCATATAGTTCTCTGGTTGTCACCCAGCACTAAGCCACATTAGGACACTCTTACCTCCCTTTGTTGAAAACTAGGTTACAGCTCTGTCACTAAAGAGTAAAGAGTAAGTACTTACACAGCCCCTTCTGATATTCTGCATTTGTCTCTTATTTTATGTCCAGATGCTTATGTCAGTCATGTTATCTGTCCACTTCAGCATATGTGCTACTTACCTTGAGCCTAGGGTTATCCAACAATCCAAGAAAATTGAATGAGGCAAAGTTTATACATTCTTTTCCATTCACCACAATGTTATGGCTTGGAGGGCTGGGGAAAGAGACAGGAGTGGTATACTTCAGCAGTCATTCTTGTTACAGGACACACATTATCAGCTGTCCAGAAGAGGGAAGGTGACAGGACACACAAGTGTTGTCATTCTACTCTATTTGCCTTCTGGCCTCCTAGCTCTCTTTTTATTCTTAAAAAGTAAAATTAGACAATAGTATATTAAAAATCAGATACTCGGTCATCAATTCTACTCTTAATAGGCCACCTAGTAGTACTTAAATAAAAAAAATTGAGCTAGAATTCCAAGATGAATAGATGAATGGCAAACCGTTGCTTTAGTTTTAAAACTCACTTAAGAAAGAAGTTGCTAAATAAAGTACCTGGAATGAGACAAACAGGGAGAAAATATAAAAAGATCAAGATCAAAGGTATGAAGAGGCAGAGCAAGTAACAATCTTACAGTTAAGTGGTTTAAAAATACATGTTACTAGGACTTCCCCCATGGTCCAGTGGGTAAGACTCTGCGTTCGCAATGCAGGGGGCCTGGGTTTGATCCTTGGTGGGGAACTAGATCACACATGCATGCTGCAACTAAGAAGTCCGCATGCAGCAACTAAGACCTGGCGCAGCCAAAATAAATAAATAAATAACTATAAATAAATATTTAAAAAAAATTACATGTTATCTACAGGAAGCCACCAAAAGAATAAGTGAGCTCTGTTCCCAATTTCTAAAGTTAATGCTGGAATACCATTTAAAAGGAATCCCCCTCATCCCAAAAGGGGGGAAAACAGAGTGGCCAGTTGCACAGGAGAAGCATGGATTGAGTTCAGCTGAGACAAGAGATGGGCTCTTGAGGAGACAACCTATTATGTCCTCTGCTGACAAATACTCTAGCTTTAAGTCATGCTTCAAAAACACTGGCCAGAGCTTCCCTGGTAGTGCAGTGGTTGAGAATCTGCCTGCTAATGCAGAGGACAGGGGTTCGAGCCCTGGTCTGGGAAGATCCCACATGCCGCGGAGCAACTAGGCCCGTGAGCCACAACTACTGAGCCTGTGCGTCTGGAGCCTGTGCTCCACAGCAAGAGAGGCCGCGATAGTGAGAGGCCCGCACACCACGATGAAGAGTGGCCCCAGCTTGCCACAACTAGAGAAAGCCCTCGCACAGAAACGAAGACCCAACACAGCCAAAAATAAATAAATAAATAAGTAAACCAAAAAAAAAAAAAAAACACTGGCCAAACTATGGGACATGAGCTATTAAAGGGTTGTGAGATCAATTTACTTAGTCACAGCCAGCCTATTTCACCTAAAGTAAACCATAAGAATAGAATGGAATGGAAATGCACCAACAGGGCCAGGGAAAGGACGGTGGCACATAACTGTTCTACACATGCATTGCTCTGTGCACTGGGCTGCTCTGTAAAATGCACTGTGGTCAGAAAAGATTGGGAAACACCACTTTCACTAGTATGTTTTAACAGAACTGGTTTTCTATGAGAAAAATAACGAAAGATGCTGGGAAACCAGGGAAGGAAAAGAATGACTACTTGAAGTAAATTCACAAAAGCAGATGAACTCGTACAAGACTCGGTGAAAAGGACATGGTTGTGGAGTCAGGCAGATCCCATCAGTATTATGGCTACTGACCACTTCAGAAACTCAGAGATGTTACCTGGCCTGCATAAGCCTCAGTTTCATTTCTCAACTTGTTCATTATAAGAGGTGTTCATCTTTTTTCTTTTTTCTTCTTTTTTCCCTATTGCTTCAAGAGCTTCTTCTCTTTCAAATAATCCACTGTGTTATTTAGCTTCCCACTTCCCAGGACTTCTTTAGTTTCATAAGTCCTCCCTGATGTGGAGGTGTTGGCACCCACAAAAAGATGAAAAAACAAAATATCCATGTAGACAAGTCTGTACTAATGGTTGCTGCTGTGAAAGTTGAGGCCATTCTACAAAAACTGTGACACACAGAGAAATCAAACTACCAGGAATAAGTACACCCAAAGGCCCTGACCAGTCGATAAGCTGCCAGCATGATGTAGGGATGTAGACATCTTGTTTCTGCCTAGCACATGGGGCAGGAAAGGAAAACAGTTTCCATGAGAACTGGAAGGCTCACACCTGTGCCCCATGCAGGCTTGCAGCAGTAAGCCAGACAGGGCACTTAACACAGGAATTCTGGAGCTGAAGACACTTCAAAGTTCCTCACAGAAGCAAATAAAACTGATACAGAAAGACATCTTCACAACAAGGCTTAAGAAGAGTCAAGGGAGGGAAAATAAAACCCTTCCAGTCAAAACCCACAACCACACTATTACTGAGAGTCAGTAATTACATAAGTGAACTTAGAAATAGGACAATGGTGCTTTACCAGAAAGAAACAAATACTACAGACCCCCATTAACAACAGGTTTGGCACTTGAGGGAGAACAGACAAACGGACGAATGAAAGAATCCAGAACTCAAGAAAATTGTGTATACAGGAACGCCTCAGAGATACTCCGGGGTCGGTTCCAGACCACCACAACGAAGCAAGTATAGCAATCGAGAGAACCACATGAAGTTTTTGGTTTCCCAGTGCATATAAAAGTTATGTTTACACCATACTGTAGTCTATTAAGTGTACAGCAGCATTATGTCTAAAAAACAATGTACACACCTTAATTAAAAAATAATTTATTGGGACTTCCCTGGTGGTGCAGCGGTTAAGAATGCGCCTGCCAATGCAGAGGACACAGGTTTGATCCCTGGTCTGGGAAGATCCCACATGCCACGGAGCAACTAAGCCCGTGCTCCACAACTACTGAGCCTGCGCTCTAGAGCCTTCAAGCCACAACTACTGAGCCCATGCACTGCAATTACTGAAGCTGCATGCTCTAGGGCCCGTGTGCTGCAACTACTGAGCCCACGTGCTGCAACTACTGAAGCCTGTGTGCCTAGAGCCCGTGCTCTGCAACAACAGAAGCCACCACAGCAAGAAGCCTGTGCACCACAACGAAGAGTAGTCCCTGCTTGCCACAACTAGAGAAAGCCCGTGTGCACCAATGAAGGCCCAACACAGCCAAAAATAAATAAATAAATAATAATTTATTGCATTGGGAGTGGCCAAGATGGCAGACTAGGAAGACCCTGAGCTCACCTCCTCCCATGGGCACACCAAAATTACGACTATTTACAGAGCAGCTATTGATGAGAATGACCTGAAGACTAGCAGACAAGATCTTCCACAACTAAAGATAGAAGGAATCACAATGAGATGGGTAGGTGAGGTGGAGACATGGTATAGTCAAGACCCATACCCGCAGGTAGGTGATCCACAAATGGGAGAATAATTACAATTACAGAGGTCATTCCCAAGGAGTGAGGGGTCTGAGCCCCACAAGAGGTTCCCCAGCCTGGGTGTCCTGCACCCGGAAGATGAACCCCCAGAACATTTGCGTTTTTTTTTAAATTTATTATTTATTTACTTATTTTATTTATTTTTGGCTGCACCGGGTCTTAGTTGAGGCATGCGGGATCTTCATTGAGGCACACGGGATTTTTCGTTGTGGCACGTGGGCTTCTCTCTAGTTGTGGTGTGCAGGTTTTCTCTTCTCTAGTTGAGGCATGCAGGCTCTGGGGTGTGTGGGCTCTGTAGTTGTGGCACAGGGGTTCCAGAGTGCGTGGGCTCTGTAGTTGGCAGCACATGGGCTCTCTAGTTGAGGCACATGGGCTTGGTGTAGTTGTGGTGTGTGGGCTTAGTTGCAACACTGCATGTGGGATCTTAGTTCCCTGACCAGAGATTGAACCTGGGTCCCCTGCATTGTAAGGTGGATTCTTACTGGACCACCTGGGAAGTCCCAAACATTTGGTTTTGAAGGTCAGTGGAGCTTCCTCTTGGGACAGCCAGAGAGCTGTGGGAAATAGAGACTCTACTCTTAAAGGCTGCACACAAAATCTCAAACACTCAGTATCCAAGGGCAGAAGTAATATGAAAGGAGCCTGGGTCAGACCTGCTCGCTGATCTTAGAGAGCCTCCCAGAGAGGCAGGAGGCAAATGGGACTCATCCTGGGGACACAGACACTGGCAGCAGCCACTTTTGGGAGATTATCATACCATGGCAACACTGGTATTGGCGAGTGCCATTTTTGAATCCTCACTCTAGCTTATTAGCACTGAAACTGATCCTTGCCTACCAGCTAGTCAGCACCAGTACTGGGAAACACCAGGCCAAGGAGCCAGCTGGGCCGGGACACAGTCCCACTCACCAACAGGCAGGCTATCATAGGACCCCCTGAGCCCCAGGCAATCCAGGACTAGCCCTGCCCACAAACACTAGGCCAACACTAGCTCTGGGACCCCTGGCCCTACAGCCAGCTACTTTGTGACCTGGGCCCACCCACCAGCTGCTTGGCACCAGGACTGGGACTCCCCTGGCCATGCAGCCAGCCATGCCAGGATCTGGGCATGCCTACCAGGGGCCAGCAACTTCTGCACAAGGCAGGGTCTGGCAACCAACTGGACCAAGGGCCAACCGTGGCTACCAAGCACCCATAGTAGTTAGTCAGCACACCAAAACAGAAAGACTCGCTCAGCACACACACAGGGCACACTCGGAGCACGTAGCTCTGGTGACCAGAGGGAAGTGTGCTGTTGCAAGTTTAAAGCAATATAAGACTACCTCAGGAAACAAGAAAAAGTTCAAATAAACAACCTAACCTTACACTTAAAGGAGCTACAAAAAGAACAAGTAAATCTCAAAGTTGGTAGAAGGAATGAAATAATAAATATTGGAGCAGAAATAAATGAAATAAGAGACTAAAAAACAATAGAAAAGATCAATGAAGTTAAGAGTTGGTTCTATGAAAAGACAAACAAAATTAATAAACCTTTAGCAAGACTCATCAAGAAATAACAGGGTCCAAATCAATAAATCAGAAATGAAAAAAGAAGTTACAGACACTGCAGAAATATAATGGACCATAAGAAATTACTATGAACAACTAAACGCCAAAAAATAGACAACCTAGGAGAAATGGACAAATTCCTAGAAATGTACAACCTCCCAAGACTGAATCAGGAAGAAGTAGAAAATATGAACAGACCAATTACCAGTAATAAAACTGAATCAGTAATAAAAACTCCCAACAAACAAAAGCCCAGGACCAGAGGGCTTCACTGGTGAATTTTTCCAAACCTTTAAAGAAGGGTTAAGACCTATCCTTCTTAAACTATTCCAAAAAAACAGAGGAGGAAGGAATGTTTCTGAAATCATTCTACAAGGCCAGCATCACCCTGATACCCAAACCAGTGATATCACAAAAAAAGAACATTACAGGCCAATATCACTGATGAACATAGATGCAAAACTCCTCAACAAAATATCAGCAAACTGAATTTAACAATACATTAAAAGGATCATACACCATGATAAAATGGGATTATCCCAAGGATGCAGGGATGGTTCAATATCTGAAAATCTATCAACGTGATACATCACAATAACAAACTGAAGAATACAAATCATGAACACCTCAGTAAGGATAAAGACAAAGTCTTTGACAAAATTCAACAATCACTTATGACAAAACCTCTCAACAAAGTGGGTATAGAGGGAACATATCTCAACATAATAAAGGCCACATATGACAAGCCCATAGCTAACATACTAAATGGTGAAAAGCTGAAAGCATTACCTCTAAGATTTAGAACAAGACAAGGATGGGCAGGGTATCTGAATAGATATTTTTCCAAAGAAAACATACAGATGGCCAATAGGCACATGAAAAGATGCTCAAGATCACTAATCATCAGGGAAATGAAAATCAAGACCACAATGAAATACCACCTCACACCTGTCTAAATAGCTATCATCAAAAAGACCACAAATAGCAAATGTTGGCAAGGAAGCGAAGAAAAGGGAACCCTCATGCACTATTCACGGGAATGTAAATTGGTGCAGCCACTATGGAGGACAGTATGGAAACTCTGCAAAAAATTAAAAATAGAACTATCATACAATCCAGCAATTCTACCCCTGGGTATTTACCCAAAGAAAACAAAAACACTCGTTAGAAAATATTCTTGCACCCCTATGTTCATTTCAGTATTATTTACAATAGCCAAGATGGGGTAGCAATATCTGAGTGCCCATCGATATATGTACGGAAAAAGATTTGCTATATATGCATGGTGTGTTGTGTGTTATTAAGTGAGTCATGGATATGAAATGTACAGTGTGGGGAATATAGTTAATAATTACTGTAATATCTTTGTATGGTAACTAGACTCATCAGGGTAATCATTCTGAAATGTACAAAAATATAAAATCACCATGTTGTGTGCCAGGAACTAACAGTGTTTTAAGTCAACTATACTTCAAAAAGAAACGAATAAACAGCATTTTCAGTCAATTATACTTCAAAAGGAAAAGAACTAACAGTGTTTTAAATCAATTATACTTCAAAAAGAAACGAATAAACTCATAGGAAAAGAGATCACATCTATGGTTACCAGAGGCAGGGTGAGGGGAGGGGGAACAGGATGAAGGTCAAAAGGCACAAACTCTCAGTTATAAGATAAATAAGTACCGGTGATACAATGTACATCATGACAAATATAATTAATGCTGCTGTTAAATTATGTATGAAGATTGTTGAGAGTAAATCCTAAGAGTTTTTATCACAAGGAAAAAAATTTTTTCTATTTAATTTTGTATCTAAATGAGATGATGGATATTCACTAAACTTAATGTGGTAATCATTTCATGATGTGTTTAAGTCAAATAATTATGCTGCACACCTTAAATTTATACAATGCTATATGTCAATTATATCTCAATAAAACAAATTTTTTTTTCTAATTTTAAAAATTTTATTTATTTTCTAACATTTTTATTGGAGTATAATTGCTTTACAATGGGGTTAGTTTCTGCTTTATAACACAGTGAATCAGCTATACATATACATATATCCCCATATCTCCTCCTTCTTGTGTCTCCCTCCCAAGCCCACCCCTCTAGGTGGTCACAAAGCAGCGAGCTGATCTCCCTGTGCTATGCAGCTGCTTCCCACTAGCAATCTATTTTACATTTAGTAGTGTATATATGTCCATGCCACTCTCTCACTTCGTCCCAGCTTACCCTTCTCCCTCCCCATGTCCTCAAGTCCATTCTCTACATCTGCATCTTTATTCCTGTCCTGCCCCTAGGTTCTTCAGAACCTTTTTTTTTTTTTAAGATTCCATATATATGTGTTAGGATATGGTATTTGTTTTTCTCTTTCTGACTTACTTCACTGTGTATGACAGCCTCTAGGTCCATCCACCTCACTACAAATAACTCAATTTCGTTTCTTTTTATGGCTGAGTAATATTCCATTGTATATATGCGCCACATCTTCATCCATTCATCTATTGATGGACACTTACGTTGCTTCCATGTCCTGGCTATTGTAAATAGAGCTGCAAAGAACACTGAAACATGACTCTTTGAATTATGATTTTCTCAGGGTATATGCCCAGTAGTGGGACTGTTGGGTCGTATGGTAGTTCTATTTGTAGTTTTTTAAGGAACCTCCATACTGTTCTCCATAGTGGCTGTATCAATTTACATTCCCACCAACAGTGCAAGAGGGTTCCCTTTTCTCCACACCCCCTCCAGCATTTATTGTTTGTAGAATTTTTGACGATGGCTATTCTGACTGGTGTGAGGTGATACCTCATTGTAGTTTTCATTTGTATTTCTCTAATGACTAGTGATGTTGAGCATCCTTTCATGTAACTATTGGCAATCTGTATATCTTCTTTGGAGAAATGTCTATTTAGGGCTTCTGCCCATTTTCGGATTGGGTGGTTTGCTTTTTTGATATTAAGCTGCATGAGCTGCTTGTAAATTTTGGAGATTAATCCTCTGTCAGTTGCTTCATTTGCAAATATTTTCTCCCCTTCTGAGGGTTGTCTTTTGGTCTTGTTTATGGTTTCCTTTGCTGTGCAAAAGCTTTGAAGTTTCATTAGGTCCCATTTGTTTATTTTTGTTTTTATTTCCCTCTCTCTAGGAGGTGGGTCAAAAGGATCTTGCTGTGATTTATGTCAGAGTGTTCTGCCTATGTTTTCCTATAAGAGTCTTATAGTGTCTGGCCTTACATGTAGGTCTTTAACCCATTTTGATATTATTTTTGTGAATTGTGTTAGGGACTGTTCTGATTTCATTCTCTTACATGTAGCTGCCCGGTTTACCCAGCATCACTTATTGAAGAGGCCTTCTTTTCTCCATTGTATATTCTTGCCTCCTTTATCAAAAATAAGGTGACCATATGTGGTGGGTTTATCTCTGGGCTTTCTATCCTGTTCCACTGATCTATATTTCTGTTTTTGTGCCATTACCATACTGTCTTGATTACTGTAGCTTTGTAGTATACGCTATAGTCCAGGAGCCTGATTCCTCCAGCTCCGATTTTCTTACTCAAGATTGCTTTGGCTATTCGGGGTCTTTTGCGTTTCCATACAAATTGTAAAATTTTTTGTCCTAGTTCTGTGAAAAATGCCATTGAGTTTGATACGGATTGCAATGAATCTGTAGATTGCTTTGGGTAGTACAGTCATTTTCACAAAGTTGATTCTTCCAATCCAAGAATATGGTATATTTCTTCATCTGTTTGTATTATCTTTAACTTCTTTCATCAGTGTCTTACAGTTTTCTGCATACAGGTCTTTTGTCTCCTTAGGTAGGTTTATTCCTAGGTATTTTATTCTTTTTTTGCAATGGCAAATGGGAGTGTTTTCTTAATTTCTCTTTCAGATTTTCATCATTAGTGTATAGGAATGGAAGAGATTTCTGTGCATTAATTTTGTGTCCTGCTACTTTACCAAATTCATTGATTAGGTCTAGTAGTTTTCTGGTAGCATCTTTAGGATTCTCTATGTATACTATCATGTCATCTGCAAACAGTGACACCTTTACTTCTTCTTTTCCTATTTGGATTCCTTTTATTTGTTTTTCTTCTCTGACTGCTGTGGCTAAAACTTCCAAAACTATGCTGAATAATAGTGGTGAGAGTGGGGTTTCCCTGGTGGCGCAGTGGTTGAGAGTCCACCCGCCGATGCAGGGGACATGGGTTCATGCCCCGGTCCGGGAAGATCCTACATGCTGTGGAGTGGCTAGGCCCGTGAGCCTTGGCCGCTGAGCCTGCGTGTCCGGAGCCTGTGCTCCGCAACGGAAGAGGCCACAACAGTGAGAGGCCCGCGAACTGCAAAAAAAAAAAAAAAAAAAATAGTGGTGAGAGTGGACAACCTTGTCTTGTTCCTGACCTTACAGGAAATGGTTTCAGTTTTTCACCACTGAGAACGATGTTGGCTGTGGGTTTGTCATATATGGCCTTTATTATGTTGAGGAAAGTTCCCTCTATGCCTACTTTCTGCAGGGTTTTTATCATAAATGGGTGTTGAATTTTGTCAAGATTTTTCTACATCTATTGAGATGATCATATGGTTTTCCTCCTTCAATGTGTTAATATGGTTTATCACATTGATTTGGGTATACTGAAGAATCCCTGCAATCCTAGGATAAACCCCACTTGATCATGGTGTATGATCGTTTTAATGTGCTGTTGGATTCTGTTTCCTAGTATTCTGTTGAGGATTTTTGCATCTATGTTCATCAGTGATATTGGCCTGTAGTTTTCTTTCTGAAATCTTTGTCTGGTTTTGGTACCAGGGTGATGGTGGTCTTGTAGAATAGTTTGGGAGTGCTCCTCCCTCTGCTATATTTTGCAAGAGTTTGAGGATAGCTGTTAGCTCTTCTCTAAATGTCTGATGGAGCTTGCCTGTGAAGCCATCTGGTCCTGGGCTTTGGTTTGTTGGAAGATTTTTAATCACAGTTTCAATTTCAGTGCTTGTGATTAGTCTGTTTATATTTTCTATTTCTTCCTGGTTCAGTCTCATAAGGTTGTGCTTTTCTAAGAATTTGTCCATTTCTTCCAGGTTGTCCATTTTATTGGCATATAGCTGCTTGTAGTAATCTCTCATGATCCTTTGTATTTCTGCAGTGTCAGCTGTTATTTCTCCTTTTCATTTCTAATTCTATTGATTTGTCTTCTCCCTTTTTTTCTTGATGAGTCTGGCTAATGGTTTATCTATTTTGTTTATCTTCTCAAAGAACCAGCTTTTAGTTTTATTGATCTTTGCTATTGTGTCCTTCATTTCTTTTTCATTTATTTCTGATCTGATCTTTATGATTTCTTTCCTTCTGTTAACCTTGGGGTTTTTTTGTTCTTCTTTCTCTAACTGCTTTAGGTGTAAGGTTAGGTTGTTTATTTTAGATGTTTCTTGTTTCTTGAGGTACGAAGAAACAAGAAACATTACTATATTGCTATAAACTTCCCTCTTAGAACTGCTTTTGCTGCATCCCACAGATTTTGCATCATTGTGTCTCCATTATCATTTGTTTCTAGGTATCTTTTTATTTCCTCTTTGATTTATTCAGTGATCTGTTGGTTATTTAGTAGTGTATTGTTTAGCCTCCATGTGTTTGTAGTTTTTATAGATTTTTTCCTGTAATTGATATCTAGTCTCATAGCATTGTGGTCGGAAAAGATACTCGATATGATTTCAGTTTTCTTAAATTTACGAAGGCTAGACACAAGATACGATCTATCCTGTAAAATGTTCCATGAGCACTTGAGAAGAAAGTGTATTCTGTTGTGTTTTGATGGCAAGTCCTATATCAATTAAGTCCATCTTGTTTAATGTATCATTTAAAGCTTGTGTTTATTTTCATTTTGTATGATCTGTCTATTGGTGAAAGTGGGGTGTTAAAGTCCCCTACTATGATCGTGTTACTGTCGATTTCCCGTTTCACGTCTGTTAGCATTTGCCTATGTATTGAGGTGGGTGCATAAATATTTACAATTGTTATATCTTCTTCTTGGATTGACCCCTTGATCTTTATGTAGTGTCCTTCTTTGTCTCTTGTAATAGTCTTTATTTTAAAGTCTACTTTGTGTGACATGAGAATTGCTACTCCAGCTTTCTTTCGATTTCCATTTGCATGGAATATCTTTTTACATCCCCTCACTTTCAGCCTGTATGTGTCCCTAGGTCTGAAGTGGGTCTCTTGTAGACAGTATATATACAGGTATTGTTTGTGTATCCATTCAGCCAGTCTATGACTTTTGGATGGAGCATTTAATCCATTCACATTTAAGGTAGTTATTGATACGTATGTTCCTATTACCATTTTCTTAATTGTTTTGGGTTTGTTATGGTAGGTCTTTTCCTTCTCTTGTATTTCCTGCCTAGAGAAGTTCCTTTAGCATCTGTTGTAAAGCTGGTTTGGTGGTGCTGAATTCTCTTAGCTTTTGCTTGTCTGTAAAGGTTTTAATTTCTCCGTTGAATCTGAATGAGATCCTTGCTGGGTAGAGTAATCTTCATTGTGGATTTTTCCCTTTCATCATTTTAAATATGTTCTGTCACTCCCTTCTGGCTTGCAGAGTTTCTGCTGAAAGATCAGCTGTTAACCTTATGGGGATTCCCTTGTATGTTATTTGTTGTTTTTCCCTTGCTGCTTTTAATATTTTTTCTTTGTATTTAATTTTTGATAGTTTGATTAATATGTGTCTTGGTGTGTTTCTCCTTGGATTTATCCTGTATGGGACTCTCTGTACTTCCTGGACTTGACTGACAATTTCCTTTCCCATATTAGGGAAATTTTCAAATATAATCCCTTCAAATATTTTCTCGGTCCCCTTCTTTTTAACTTCTTCTTCTGGGACCCCTATAATTTGAATGTTGGTGCCTTTAATGTTGTCCGAGAGGTCTCTGAGCCTGTCCTCAATTCTTTTCATTATTTTTTCTTTATTCTGCTCCGCGGTAGTTATTTCCACTATTTTATCTTCCAGGTCACTTATCCGTTCTTCTGCCTCAGTTTTTCTGCTATTGATTCCTTCTAGAGAATTTTTAATGTCATTTATTGTGTTGTTCATCATTGTTTGCTCTTTACTTCTTCTAGGTCCTTGGTAAACATTTCTTGTATTTTCTCCATTCTATTTCCAAGATGTTGGATCATATTTACTATCATTACTCTGATTTTTTTAGGTAGACTGCCTAGTTCCTCTTCATTTGTTTGGTCTGGTGGGTTTTTACTTTGCTCCTTCATCTGCTGTGTGTTTC
Organism: Aethalodelphis obliquidens; assembly: GCF_003676395.1. Classification (NCBI taxonomy): domain Eukaryota; kingdom Metazoa; phylum Chordata; class Mammalia; order Artiodactyla; family Delphinidae; genus Aethalodelphis; species Aethalodelphis obliquidens. The sequence continues at coordinate 4,394,289 of NW_020838018.1, forward strand.
TCTGTCTTTTCATTTTGCTTAACTTACTGTGTTTGGGGTCTCCTTTTCACAGCCTGCAGGTTCATAGTTCCTGTTGTTTCTGGTGTCTGCCCCCAGTGGGTAAGGCTGGTTCCATGGGTTGTGTAGGCTTCCTGGTGGAGGGGACTGGTGCCTGTGTTCCGGTGGATGAGGCTGGATCCTGTCTTTCTGGTGGGCAGGACCACGTCCGGTGGTATGTTTTGGGGTGTCTGTGACCTTATTATGATTTTAGGCAGCCTCTCTAATGGGTGGGGTTGTGTTCCTGTCTTGCTAGCTGTTTGGCATAGGGTGTCCAGCACTGTAGCTTGCTAGTCACTGAGTGGAGCTGGGTCTTAGCACTGAGATGGAGATCTCTGGGAGAGCTTTCGCTGTTTGATATTATGTGGAGCCAGGAGGTCTTTGGTGGACCAATGTCCTGAACTCGGCTCTCCCACCTCAGAGGCACAGGCCCGACACACGGCCGGAGCACCAAGACCCTGTCAGCCATACGGCTCAGAAGAAAAGGGAGAAAAAAAGGGGAAAAAAACGTTATTAAAAAAATATTAAAAATTAAAAAATTAAAAATAATAATAAAAAAAATGAAAGAGAGCAACCAAACCAAAAAAGAAAACCACCAATGATAACAAGCACTAAAAACTATAATAAAAGGAAAACAAACAAAAAAATAAAAAATGGACAGCTGGAACCCTAGGACAAATGATAAAAGCAAAGATATACAGAAAAAATTACACAAAGTCCACCACCTGAATTCTGTGATGATCTATTATTTGGTATTCCAGAGATGCAGGGTACATTAAGTTGATTGTGGAGATTTAATCTGCTGCTCCTGAGGCTGCTGGGAGAGATTTCCTTTTCTCTTCTTTGTTCGCACAGCTCCCAGGGTTTAGCTTTGGATTTGGCCCCGCCTCTGCATGTAGGTCACCTGAGGGTGTCTGTTCTTTGCTTAGACAGGACGGGGTAAAGTAGCAGCTGATTAGGGGGCTCTGGCTCACTCATGCCGGGGGGACGGAGGGGTATGGAATGCGGGGCGAGCCTGAGGTGACAGAGGCCAGCATGCTGTTGCAACAGGCTGAGGCGCACTGTGTGTTCTCCCGGGGTAGTTGTCCCTGGATCACAGGGCCCTGGCACTGGCGGGCTGCACAGGCTCCTGGGAGGGAAGGTGTTGATAGTAACGTGTGCTTGCACACAGGCTTCTTGGTGGCTGCAGCAGCAGCCTTAGCATCTCATGCCCGTCTCTGATGTCCACGCTGACAGTCGCGGCTCGTGCCCGTCTCTGCAGCTTGTTTAGGTGGTGCTCTGAATCCCCTCTCCTCACGCTCCCCGAAACAATGGTCTCTTGCCTCTTAGGCAGTTCCAGACTTTTTCCTGGACTCCCTCCCAACTGTGGCGCACTAGCCCCCTTCAGGCTGTGTTCACGCTGCCAACCCTAGTCCTCTCCCTGGGATCTGACCTCCTAAGCCAGATCCTCAGCTCCCAGCCCCCACCCGCCCAGGCGCGTGAGCGGACAAGCCTCTCAGTGCTGCTCTCAACCTCTAAGTGCTGGTTGGCACCGATCCTCTGTGTGGGAATCTCTCCACTTTGCTCTCTGCACCCCTGTTGCTGCACTCTCCTCCGTGGCTCCAAAGCTTCCTCCCCGCCACCCACTGTCTCCATCAGTGAAGGGTCTTCCTAGTGTGTGGAAACTTTCCCGCCTTCACAGCTCCCTCCCAGAGATGCATGTCCCGTCCCTATTCTTTTGTCTCTGTTTTTTCTTTTGCCCTACCCAGGTACGTGGGGAGTTTCTTGCCTTTTGGGAGGTCTGAGGTCTTCTGCCAGCATTCAGTAGGTGTTCTGTAGGGGATGTTCCACATGTACATGTATTTCTGATGTATTTGTGGGGAGGAAGGTGATCTCCACATCTTCCTCCTCCACCATCTTGAAGGTCTTCCTTTTTTCTAATTTTTAAAAGATACTTTATTGCTAACAAATGATAACCATCTTCTGACAACACAGGGTTGCCAGAAACCTTTAATTTGTAAAAAGGGCAGTATCTATGGGAGTGCAATAAAGTGAAGTGCAATAAAATGAGGTGTGCCTATATATAAATATACGGCAAATGACATCAGTTGCCCCCACTAACTACTAAGTTACACATATTTCTTTCTCTATGGAGAAAAATAAAATTGAATTACCATATTCAAAGATGAATTCCACACATATTAAAAAAAAACTAAAAAGTATTTTGGAACAGAGGAAAATTTAGAAGGTCTTCGTGACCTTGGAATAGGAAATATTTCTAAAACAAGTATGCAAACACACAAACCATGAGGCGAAAATGGATGAATATGACCAAGTCCAAATTTAGAATTCTGGTTCAATGAAGATACCAAAGACAAAATTAACAGACGGGTGATAAAGAGATTTACTAGATTTCATGAATCTAAGATGGCATCGACTGTATTTTATCTATCACTAAGGAGGAAAGACACAGCCAAGTAAAATGCAATGATGCAGGGACTTCCCTGGTGGTGCAGTGGTTAAGAATCTGCCCACCAATGCAGGGTACATGGGTTCAAGCCCTGGTCCAGGAAAATCCCACATGCCACAGAGCAGCTAAGCCCATATGCCACAATCACTGAGCCTGCGCTCTAGAGACCATAAGCCACAACTACTGAGCCCGTGTGGGATAACTACTGAAGCCTGCGTGCCTAGAGCCTATGCTCCACGATGAGAAGCCACTGCAATGAGAAGCCCATGCACTGCTACGAAGAGTAGCCCCCACTCGCCGCAACTAGAGAAAAGCATGCATGCAGCAATGAAGACGCAACACAGCCAAAAATGAAAAAAATAAAATAAAATGCAATGATGTTTTCTTATCATTTATATTTTAGTTCATATTTAATGAAAGGGCTATCTTGACACAGATTTTTGTCATTCTACTTTTGTATCTATGAAAAGAAAAATATAAGCAAGATCAATCAGGTAAGACATTCGTAACTTCTAGTCAGCAGTTCTGTCTGCTCTCTGCTACGTAATGGATACCATGGGTATTCATACTCCCTGCTAACATATTCTGCTCCCTGCTGACAGAAGGATCCTGGCATTGCTTAGGAGGATGCTCTGCTATCACCTCTGGGATTACTTGACAAGTCAGTATCACCCATTCTCTAAGTTTGATGCTGGAACTTTCCTACTGGACTAAACTCTTAGTTTCATCTTTATGCAGTTGAATCACGTTTCTAGAAAGTAAACTGTTATTACCCAAAGGCAGTAGGAGTTTGACAAAGGAATGTTCAAAGCCTTAGTCCCAGTAGCCTCTGTTCAACTCTCTGGAGGAATCTGGCCATTTCTCCTTCCATCAGCTGATTTACTTACAAGCAGTGCACAAAACTCAACTGAGGTGCTGGCAGTAAGCATAGCCATGACCAAGTTCATCAGTGTGCAAGAAATGATACCCTCACCTGCTCCCAGCTGACAATGACTCTCAGCAGCTGTAAGATTCATACATGTTTCAGAGATCTTAAAATCGGAAAAAAAAAGTTTCTTAGACTCATTGTAATAGACTACTACTCAAAAACTGACCAAGGATTAAAAGCTACACAATACTGGGGACTCTTGATAATCGAAAGATAGACTGGGAATCAAGGAGAAGAAGAACTAAAAGATATGAAGAGGCATTCACAGGGGGAAAAACCCCAGCAGCTAATAATAAGTAGATCAAATGATACTTAAAGGCTCAAATAATCAGAGAAATGCAAAATAAAACAATGTTACCAAACACAGCTGTGGGAAACTGAACGCCCATATACTAACTCAGGAGAATCACAATGTAGGAAAGTCCCAAAGGGAAATGAGACAGGCATATAGAGTAGTACCCAATTTCTGGTCCCACACCCCTAGAGAGACTCAGACAGGTCCACAAGAGGACATTAATCAGGTTTAATCACCAGGTTTTTTTGTGGCAGTGGGGAGTGGGGGTAGCTTAGGTATCCATCATGAGGAAAATCATTAAATTTACCCATCACTAAGTAAAACATCGTGGCCATACACAACAGAATAATATGTAGCAGTTGGAAGAAATGAACAGGAAGTCCATCTAGCAATTCCACCTCTCTGCCCTGCTTGATATTTCTTCATACTGCTCAACACCAGCTAACATTGTATTTATTTCATTCTTGGTCAGCCTGCCCCAAGAGAACTAAGATTTTGATTTATCGCACATGCTCATCAGCACATTCCTTAAACATGGTAGGCACTCAAATATTTGTTGAAAAATAAGTGCTGAGTAAACAACTTGTAAGAAAAAAACCAGAATGAAGTCTAGAGCACAAAATTAAAAACTTTCATAAAACATTAAGATTACATGGTTTCAAGCATACATACGTAATAAAAACAATAACATATATGACTTTAATAACATAAAATAATAAAAGAAAGCAAAATACACGTATTACAGTGGGATACCTTACTGGGGAGGAGAACAGATGCAGGTGCTGGGGATGAAGGAAATAATAAAGCAAATGAGAATGCTGCCTTACATGGGTGCTGATGAGAGCGGTGCTGAAGGGAGAGTCAATGCCTTTGCAGGAAAGGCCCAAAATGAAGAAAATAAAACAGAGACTCAACTAAACCAGAGGATAAACCTTTGGCAAATTTGAGTGAGAAAGGAGACACAAATGCCTGCAATGGAGACACAAATCCATAGATGTGTTGTTATATATATCTATATACAAAGTTATACGAATCCTATGAATTACTTCATGCCAATGCATTTGAAAACAAAAGAAGAAATGAACGATTACTAAATGGCAGTAACCAAAACTTACTCAAAAAGGAAATATGAACAGCTTTAAAAACTCACTGAAGACATTAAATTCATGATTAAAAATATATGCTCAACAGAACAAACAACAAATAGTGCTGCCAGGAAAACTGTAAGACTAATATACCTCTGATACCAAAGCTGGGCCAGCACAGTAAGGGAAAAGAAAAAGACTAAACTCATTTTTCAATACTGATGCTAAAAATAACAAATATTAGCAAAAAAAAAAAAAATCCAACAATTAATAAAAATTAACCAAATAGTCATGTTTAAATAGGGTTTATCACTGAGTTGTAAGAGTTCTTTTTATATATTTAATATTTTGGATACTAGCCCCTTAACAAATATGTGACTTGAAAATATTTTCTTCCATTTTGTGGGGTTTTGTATCATTTCTCTAGTAATGGGCTTTGAAGCACAAATGTTTTCAATTTTAATGAAGTCCAGTTTGTCTATTTTTTCTTTTGCTGCTTGTGCTTTTGTGTCATATCTAAAAATCTCTGGCCAATCCAAGATTATGAAGATTTACTCTCTTGTTTTCTTTCTTCTAAACTAAGAACTTATAGTTTTTGCTCTTAAACTTAAGCCCATGATTAATTTTGAGCTAATTTTTACACATGGTGTGAGGTCAGGGTCCATCATCATTCTTTTACATGTGTATATCCCGTTGTCCCATCACAATCTGTTAAAAAGAGTATTCTTTTCCCACTGAATTGTCTTGGCATTCTGTTGAAAATCAGTGGACCATAATTTAAGGTTGTCCACCCATTTTTAAGAATAAGACACTGAAATGCTAATTGCAAGCACTGTGTAAATGGGCTTGGCTTCTTGACTGATGGTGGGCTTCACTCTATGATAATGAGACATAGACTTGTTTATTCATCTGTGGAGACCGCAAACTCAAAATTTTCTGTTTTTACTCTCTTGACTCTGAGTTTCACCAGAGAGGAATCCTCCAGTGAGGTGTATATGAGGATATAAATCTGGTTTCCAACTTTCTGAAAGCTGAGTTGGAGGAAACGGGATTAGCATCCCATTATTCATTATATACTTGCTTTCTGTTTTTAGAATGGCACTCACCTCCTCACACATTCTTAGGACTTTCAATTTATATTTAGCCTTTCCAGAGAGTAAATCTCCCATCTTTCTGCAAGTCTACAGAGCTGGAATCTGGGGTGAGGATGAGTGGCATGGTTGCTTGCAATTTTTCTCATAAAAATTTATGTATATGCTTAATTAATGTAAAAAAATCAATCAGTACAATTTAATATAGTAATGGATTAGAGAAGAAAAGTCACAACCATCTCAATAGATAAAGAAAAAATTTAATAAAATTTAATACTGACTTTAAAACTAACAAAAAGTTCCCTTAGCAAACTAGGAAGAGAAAGGAAGGCTTGTAACACCATACAGGTTATCCCTTAAAAGCCATCAGGAACAGGATACAGAGGCCCTTGTTACCACTCCTATTCAACACTGCATGGTAGGTATCCTAGCAAGTGCAATAACACAGAAACAAGAAGAAAATGACGCTTCATGACAGAAGTGAAAACTCTCTGGAACCCAGAGACGAAGCTATTAAAAGATATGCAATGTTAATTTCCTGGTTGTGATACTGTACTATAGTTAAGCAAGATGTTACCATTGGGGGAAACTGACGAAGGGTATATGAAATCTCTCTGTATTCTTACAACTGCATGTGAATCTACTATTATTTCCAAATAAAAAGTAGCAAAAAAAAAGTTAAGCAAAATCTCTATGAAGAATGTTATGCAACTTCTCTCAGAGACATAAAAGACCTAAGTATACAAGTGACACACAAGGTACGTGGTGAAGAGATTCAGTATTAGCAATATACCAATTCTCTCCAAATTAATCCATAAATTCAATGCATTACTAGTCACAAACCCAAACCCATTTTCTGGTCAAATCTGATCAGCTAAACCTAAACTCATAGTGAAGAGTCAAGGATAGCCTAGACAATTGTGAAGAACAAGGAGGTGAAGGACTCACTCTAGTCAAGGCCTATTATTAAGCTGTGGTATAAGTGAGGTTCTGGCACAGGGAGAGATAAATATACCAAAAGAATAGAAATAAAGCCAGAAACAGATCCTTTATAAGGGAACTTGACATATGAAAGAAGGGAAATTTCCAATCAGTAGGTAAAAAATGGACTATTCAACTAATAATGTTGGGACAACTGACTGTCATACGGAAAACAGGCAAATTAGACCTTTGTGGTAGGAAGGATTTTATAACCATAACATTAATGATTGGTCAGTCTGATTTCAGGAGAAGTAAAACTTTCATGAGACCAAAGAAATTCGCGAAAGTGAAGAATACAAGCCTCTCTCAGATCAGACCAGAAGTAGAAGGACATACTCAGGAGAATATCCTACATCATATTTTAAAATAGAATACTAAACACTTTCATGGCAACAGGCATGCTGTGGCAAACGTATAAATATAAGCAAAGGAAAAACATCTACCAACTTCAAGATGGTGGTTATCTTGCCTGGGAGGCAAGAGTAAGTGATAGATGGGAAGGGATTTCTTTAGTGATACAATTGACCACTGAACAACATGGGTTTGAACTGTGCAGGTCCACTTATACACAGATTTTTTTCAACAGTAGATACTACTGTACTACATGATCCACGGTTGGTTGAATCCATGGATGTAGAACCACATATTTAGAGGAACTGGGTATCTGGAGGGCTGACTCTAATTTATATGCAGGTTTTTGACTGCCCAGAGGGTCAGGGCCCCTAACCCCCATACTGTTCAAGGGTCAACTGCATTTCTAATGCTTTATTTCTTTTAAAAAATAGATTTAAAGTAAAGATAGCAAAATGTTAATACCTATTACTTCTGGGTGGTAGATACGTATGTGACTGATATTTTCTGTATACTTAAAATTTAAGAAATAAAAATAAAAATAAAACATTGGAAGCCAGGAGGTAGGTAGCATAAGTGAGCTGGTTTCATAATTCATATTGTGAAAGTCAACAGGCACTGCCTATCATTAATCAATCAAGAAACAGTAATGTAAGCATACTGCTAATATCTAGTTATGAAGGTAAACTTCAACAGATCTAAAATCAGAAACAATCCAGGTGGGAAAAAGTAGGAATGCTGTTTTTCATTTTAACTGTCTTCCCATTTGAAATATTATGTGTGTGTATTACTTTTTTTTTTTTTTTTTTTTGCAGTACGCGGGCCTCTCACTGCTGTGGCCTCTCCCGTTGTGGAGCACAGGCTCCGGACACGCAGGCTCAGCGGCCATGGCTCATGGGCCCAGCCGCTCCGCGGCATGTGGGATCTTCCTGGACCGGGGCATGAACCCGTGTCCCCTGCATCGGCAGGCGCTCTCAACCACTGTGCCACCAGGGAAGCCCCTGCTTTTAAAAATATATATATATATTTTTAAAAAGGGACAAACTTGGAAACCCAAATTGGAGACTATTAAAAAAGTTTCTGATCTCCAGAAATTTCTAAAAGTCTTACATCAGTTAAAAAAAAAGGAATACTATATAAACCACTGTATACTTTGTTGAGTTTACCTACAGGAAACCAAATATAAGCCCTTGACTAGCAAAACCAATTTACCCTGAAACGATGTTGTAGTTGAGAGCAGGATGGTCTTTTGAGACAGGAGGAACAAGAGGTTCTGGTTGCCACTCTTCAATCAATTCTTCCTTTTCCTACAGGAGAAAAGCAGTTAAAATACAGTGCAGTGCTACTTACTGGACAGCAACTCTAGCGGTATCTAAACTGTTTGTTGTAATGGAACCATCATAATGAACACACTGCTAGACACAGACGTCCAGCTGCTGTGCCTTGAAATGACACAGAATCACTATTGAGTTTTGTGCACTTAACCCCTCACCTCTTTCCTTATCTCAGGCTAAAGGTTCTTTTTCCATGAAGCTTTGTGGCTGACTGGAAATTTCTTAAAAATTTTATTTCTATGTTCAGGATTTTTCACTGTGGGAAGTAGGAAGTATAACTGCTACTGATGATAAAACTAAAAGTCTGTAACACAAAGGTGAGAGGCATGACTGCAGGTAAGGGAGCTCAGCCTCTACTGCAAGATATGACAGACAGCCATGCCTTAAGTTCTTACAGGCATGGCTGTCACAGGAAGGGATCAACTAGACTACAAAGCACTGTTTCTACAAGCCATTGGCAAGGATTCAGAAGTAACTGAAATATACCAAAAGACTCTCATAATAATTATTGTAACAGGATTTAGTTGTTTGGAAATTTCTCATAAAAAACTACTTTATTCCTTTTACCTGTTATTTCATGCATTCCAAGTATTTTGACTATTTTGAGTTTCTTACCCTTTCTTGAACTAGAAAACAATGTAATTTTGCAAATGTAGTCTGGATGTACAGGATGAGATGAGGCACCTGATGAACATGACAGCCACAGCAAATCTTGCCTTACATAGGCCCACTCTCAATACTCCTATTTTCACACTCCTGTTAAATGCTTCTGTGCATTTTTCTCCTAACAGGCAATTCTAGGGCATGGCTAGGAGCATATTCACCTGATGCTCAGGCACTCAAAAATGCTGGCTGAATAAATCAGTCAATAAATTCCTCATCTATTTCTGCCAATGACTGCACAGAACAGCAGCCTGAACAAGCCTGAAGTATGTATCATGCACACTGTCCACTTGCTACCACAAAGACAGATTTGAGAATCAACTCAGGATTGCCTGGTATTCAAGAGTCTCTGCAGGGGACTTCCTTGGTGGTGCAGTGGTTTAGAATCCGCTTGCCAATGCAGGGGATATGGGTTCAAGCGCTGGTCCGGGAAGATTCCACATGCTGCAGAGCAACTAAGCCTGTGCACCATAACTATTGAGGCTGTACTCTACAGCGCGTGAGCCACAGCAACTGAGCCTGCCTGCCACAACTACTGAAGCCCGCACACCTAGAGCCCGTGCTCCGCAACAACAGAAGCCACCATAATGAGAAGCCTAAGCACCTCAACGAAGAGTAGCCCCCACTCGCTGCAACTAGAGCAAGCCCACGCTCAGCAACGAAGACCCAACATAGCCAAAATAAAATAAATAAATAAATAAATAATAAAAAAAGAGACTCTGCAGACCTATAAAACCGAGAAGGTATTTCTTCTTTGCTGCCATAAGTTAAGGTTTAGAAACACTCATAAAGTTTTTTTTTTCTTCCACAGCTTTTAGGGTAAGATGTCAGTGATTACTGAATCTTGCTCTAGGTAAGTTCTGCTTTTAGAGGGTTATCCTAAAATTATGTTTCAGTATCCTTCTTTTAAAATGCATATTTGTGTGGATTGACTTGTCTAAACTTAAACTAAGAATATTAGGAATGATCAACCCCTTAAAAAGTTGGGCTATAAATCTATTCCATGGCCTCATAATCATTCACGTGGAGCTCCTAAATACCAAGGGAAAAAAGTAGAGACAGGATTTCTGGCCCAGATAGCCCAATCTTACTGCAATACTATCAAAAGAGTGTTCTAAGGCACACTAATCCCACAGGTATTCATAAAAAAAAGGGCGGGGGTGGGGATCTATGGTCAAGTTTATGGCAGTTCTCCAAACAGCGGTTCAAATATCCACTGGCATATTAAAGGTTACAAGAAATCATGCAATGAGACACCTCTTTAGTCTTCTTTACCCAGGTTTCGAAAACTTATGTGCCCTAAGAACCATTTGTTGCATATCCCCTATCCTCTAGGGGGGATACTGCCTGACCATCTCACGACAAATATTAATGATCAGGACAGCAGGGGCAGCCAGTGAAACCAGGGGAACAATCGCCACATTGCTGTAATTCCATTCCACTTGCACTTCCTTCTGTGAATGCTCCAGAAAAGAGCAGTACTCCATCATTGTGCCACACTCAATGCTGCCTTGTGAACCAAAGTTTCAGGCATTTTTGTGGGAAAACATCTCTCACCATCTCTGTATCCCTAAGTAGTATTCTGGCACATTGCTACAGAGGCTGGATAAGGAAACAATCCAAGTTACAGAAACCACACTGCAGTCAAAACTGCTCTTCCTCTCACACCCAGGGCACAGTTACTAAGTCTTCCTACCTGCGTGAGAAGGTAGGGGATTCCACAAACCCCTTGGTCCCTCGTACTAACAGACTCGAAGTGGTCAGGACTGCAAGTCCTCTCGACACTTCTGCTTCCTAAGGTTTGCCTAGCTTGGGCTTGAGCTGGGTCCCTTACCATATAGAACACATCAAAATTTGATTTGGGGTGGGAAGGTGGAGAGCAGTGGGATGGGGAGGATTCTTTCTAACTCTGAATTTCCTTTATAAAGACCACAGGGGAAACTTTCATTCAGGCTTCAGAAATAGTGGTGCTTTTCCTGAGCAACTCATGTAATCCTTCTTGTATACGGACATTTGAAATCCAGCATGCATCCATGCTTCCCGTCCAGCATCTAGTACGTTCCCAGACTGCTGTTTACTCCTAGCAAAGTAAAAAGGCCTGTAACATGGTACTCCTTTGTGTATTCACTTTATCCCTGGCTTCCCCGTATTTTGCTTACCCTGATTTCCTTACATTCCAGAAAATATTTTAACATTTATAGTTGAGCCACCACAAGTCTTGTTTCGAAAGATGTAGCAACTATAATCATACACCGAATAATAAAATAGAGATTTAACTTCTTACCTTGACTGTAAGATCAGATCGTTCTTGTAACTTGTAAGTTTTAGAGAAAAGAAGTCTGATTATCCAGAGTATTAAAATTCCTTCCAAAATAAGATGATAAGCAGGAGCCTAGGAGTGAGTCAAAAGCAAAAGCATAACAAGAAGTGAAATAAACATTTCCAAAACCTGCACATAAAATTTAATTCATCTGCATATACTGCTCCCATGACCTTTATACCTATTTATTACTTCTTAAAATTTACTTTCAAAGCTCACTTCACGTCTACTCATTCGTTTTCCCATTTCTAACAGAAGGCAATTTCTCCTACATGAAAAATCTCTAAAACTGCAGTGTTAGGAATAAAAATTAATTTTAAAAATTAAATCTGACACAGAATTCCAATAGTCTAACAATATCAACTATCAGATCCTTCAGGTAATTTATATTTTTACTGGTGAGAAATAACTGTAACAAACATCGCAGCTTCACAAGCCTTCTACAACCCCCACATACCATGGATAAATTGAGAATTATTTGGACACCATAATTCTCAAAGACTTTTGCACAATTTACTATATTTCCTGTATCCCCAATAGGCCTCTTTAAGTTCTCCTTGGAATGTGGCAGAGAAAAGAAGACTTTATAAGTGTTTAAAGAAATAGCAGGTCTCTTTTCTACCAGTTCCCCCAAAGTATGTAGTGTTTTCCATGTCAACATCCATAAAGGTACCTTAATGAAATTATCCGCATCAGGTCTTCTTTTCAACTGTACATTTCCAGGATAAAAGCCAGGCTGACTTTTATGTCTTACACAACTAGATACAGTAAGTGCATATAAAAGATTCCAGATACCAACTAAACCTCCATAAGTCAGTTATGGGGTGCTACATTCCAATAGGTTGTCATCGGAAAGTCATTTAAAAGAGGTATTTATGCAAGAGGGAAGAGATATGGGGATATATGTACATGTACAGCTGATTCACTTTGTTATAAAGCAGAAACTAACACCACTGTAAAGCAATTATACTCCAATAAAGATGTTAAAAAAAAAAGAGGTATTTAGAAACGTAAATACAAATTATTTTCAAACATTAGACAAAAAGAAAGCAATGATGATTCACAACAGTTAAAAAAGTTCAGAAGGGGGGATCAGGGAAACTGCTGGCAATTTCATAAATAAACTTTCAGGTCATTGGACAAATAACTTTAAAACTACATACATGCTACATATGTATGGGTACACAGCAAGACTCCTCAAATTCTGCATACACTGTGCACAGAAATTAGAAGCAAAACAAGAAATCTAAGACTATTTTTAAAATTTGCTGATCCCTCCTGACTATAATTCATTTAAGAATGAGGACTCTACTAAAAAAATCCTTTTAGTTTTATCAATAATTGGATTATAGTTGACAAACATTAAGTCCAAGTCACTAAACATTCCACTCCACAAAGAAATCCTAAGAAAAATTGAAATGTCTACTGAATTAATAAAAATCACAAATGTGGCTTCTTTTCTTCCCTAGGAAACGTTACATCAAGGAGACCTTCTCTCAAGTCTCACTCATGGTCAATACCAGGGTATGAGAAGTTACATAGTCAAAGGGCAGTCTTCAAAAAGGCAGCAACAATATATAGTAGAAATTATTCATTTCTAAAAAAGAAAAAAGGAAATCTTAAATTTTAGTGGTTCTTCTTAGTCACTATAATCTACCTAAGGTTGGACATCACCTAGGCTCTATTTGCTCTGTTTTTTTTTCCAAAAAGTCCTGATGGGTTTTGCAATAATACATCTTGCATCATCACCCTTACCAGTAAGCGCTATATTAAGTTTTAAGAAAATTATCAAAAGAAAACAGATTCACTTTAAGTGAATGTAAGCTTTGTAAGCACAGGGACTTTTACCTGTTCCCTCATTGCACTATTCCTAGCATCTAGATCTCTGCTGTCCAATACTGTAGTCACTAGCACCATTCAACTATTTAAATACACATCTAAATTAAATTAAACGAAAAATTCAGCCCCTCAGTTGCACTAGCCTCGTTTCAAGTGCTTAACTGCCACATGTGGTTAGTGGTCTACTGTACTGAACAGCTCAGAGAACACGCAGAAAGTTCCATTGCACAATGCATGGAAACTCACTAAATGTCAAATGAATGAACATTCTCCAAGACTGACATTTAAATTTTATATTACCTTTCAAAAAAGCTCCTAACTGGTCTTTCTTTAAAAGTTTACTAAAATAGTTGTATCTTTACAAGACAGAAAATGGGACGTAGGCGGAAGAATGACAAACTATTTCACATACCTAAATCATTCGGCTTCCTTTCTAACCCCACGTCCCAACAAAAACAAAGTCCAACTTATTACAATTCTTTTCCCTATTCCCTGCTCCACAGTTCCGAGAACCTGTCTTCCCTAGGACCTCACCAGACTGAGATTTTCCACTCTACTTTCATCACTCCGTTTTACCATCAGTCCCAACTCTTGTTTTTGACTAGCCTCTCTCCTGTATCCGGGCAGGACCTGGAGAGGGCTCCGTGCTCGCAGCAGCGCAATACAAGACCCCCCGGCTCCGGCTCCCGCCCGTGCCTCCCTACATTCCGCCACTGGGAAATGTGTGCGCCTATGAGCCTTTCCAGCGAGGGACGCCGGGGGTCCGGGCATAACCGGGCCAGCCCCGCCCAGGCCTCAGACCAAAACTCCACACAAAACGTCCCACTTCCCCAGGGCTGGGTGTGGTCGTGGACCCCTGGGGCCGCCAAGCTCACCTCGTAGAGCGCCTGTACCATCTCCACCAGCACCCACTGCTCCGCGACCGTCGCCATAGTTAGCCGCCAGGGTTTCCTTCCGGAAGGCGGGCCACAGGCACGTCAGATATTGCGCGGCGCGGTCCAGTGACGTCTATACGCCCGGAAGGCGGGGCTGCCGTCAGTTGGGCACCGCCTTCTCGCGCCTGTGTACTGGGCGGCGGTTGGCTGCGCTGGCTGAGGAAGGTTTAGGGGTGAAAGGTCAACTTGGGGTCTCGCTTGGGTGCGGGGAGGGGTGGGAAGCGGCAGGCAGGTCCCCGCAACAGGTGTTCACAACGCGGCCATTATGTGCCAGACCGCGTGTTGGGCTCTCCGGATGGAGAGATTTTAATAAATGGCCCTCGCGCTTGGCAGGCAGTTGGGTGCAGGGAGTTATTAATGCAATCACAAACATATTCTTTACTTTTAAATTACATAAGTAATGCAGGAATGCATTATCGTAAAAAAAAATAGACAGCTCTTATATAGCACTTACCGTGTATAAAGCCTAGCCTAAGGCTTTGCAGGTATTAAGCCATAATAGGAGTTTGGTGTGGAACCTTCAAGAGCCTATGTATCCCAACGTGGTGTGCACACACACTTCGGTTGGATTTCTTAAATTTAACCGGGAGCATAGGGACAATATTGTTCTACAATTTGCTTTTCTTCCATTCTTTTTTTGGCTGTAAATCTTGTGTTTTTAATCAACAAAGAAGCCTATTTATTGGAATAATTTGTTATGTATATTTCTCTTTCCATTTTATTTAAACATTTTCCTATTGATGAACACTTAGGTTTTTTCTACTTTTTCACCTATTACAAACAATGCTACAGTAAACATCGATGTGCCCTATTGTCTTTCTGTGTGTGTTGGGGTATGTCTGGCAAGTTTCCTCAAAGTCGAATTTTACTCAATATGCATGTTAATGCTGATAAATACTGCCATACTGCTCTCCAGAATGGCTCAACCAATTTTAAATGTTCGAAAGTGTATCCATACTCTATCTCATGATGGATATTATCAATCTATTTTTGGCCAATTTAATTTAATGGAGATAAAATGTCTCTTCACTGAATTTTACTTTCCATGCTGCTGGTTATTCATGGTTATTCTTATATGTTTATTGGCATTTGTAGTCCGTTCGTGAATCATCAATTCATATTCTTTGCCCAGTTTTCTATTAGTTATTTTTCACTTTCTAATGGATGTATGGAAGCTCTTTATGCATTCTGAATATCTTATATTTTCCTATTTCATATGTGACAATTATTTTTGCCCAATTCCTGTCTAGATGTTTATATTGTCTTTTGTCATACCTATATTTTAATTTTTATGTAATGTGTCAGTATGTTCCTTTATTGCCTGTGGGTTTGTATCTTGCTTAGAAAGACCATCTAATTTCATATGTGACAATTATTTTTGCCCAATTTCTGTCTAGTTTTTTACATTGTCTTTTGTCATACCTATATTTTAATTTTTATGTAATGTGTCAGTCTGTTCTTTTATTGCCTGTGGGTTTGTATCTTGCTTAGAAAGACCATCTTCACCACACTTAGGTTTTCCTCCCATGCTTCAGTTTGTTGTTTATAGTTAGCTCTTTAATTATTCTGGAAATTATATTTTTGTATGATGAGAGTTATGGGCCTTTATTTTTTCCTAAAGGAATAACAATTTTTCTCAGTGCCATTTATTTTAGTAATCCTGATTTCCCCAAATTATGTGAAATGGCACCAGCACTAATGCACTGCCCATGAAGTTGCCACTATGTACCCGATGATGTTGGTGACCTGGGATCCAGTACCATGTTTGTGCACACTGCCTCGCCCAGGTGCATTCACTCCCAGCAGCCAGCTCCTGCAATCTTCAGAGGCGTACCTTCAGGCTGCCAGAACCCATGTTTCCTACTCTCATGGAAAACTGGAAGGATCTGAGAACATGTTTTCTCAGGCAGCCCTTTACTGGGTGGGTGACTGATGGTTGCTGAGGAATAAAATATTGGAACTTCCTGGCTGCACAGAGCAAGACGATTCTGAGGCGTAAACCTCACCATCTCCTCTAGATTGAGTCAGGGGTACTGTGTGCAAATTCTTTGACACACCCATCAAGAGGTAGAGTCTATGTTCTCTTTGCTTGAATCTGGATGTACCTTGTGACAACTTCTACAGTAGATTGCTGCTGCCACGTGGAGAGATCACGTGGGGACCGCATACACACGAAAAGAGATGGCAAAGTGACCCCACCTGCTCCAGCCCCCTGTTGTTTGAGTCTTACCAGTCCAGGTGCCAGACATGTAAGGGAAGTTGCCTTCAAGATGACCCTGGCTCTAATCACCCTCTGGTTCAACCATCTGAGAGACTTTGAGTGAAAAATGTCTAGCTAAGCTCAGACAACCCCAAAATTTGTAAGCAAAACAAATGATTGTTATTGTCCTAAGCCACTGCTTTGGGATTGGTTGCTATGTAGAAGTTATCTGCTACAATAGATCACTGGAATGGGTACCCTGTGGAACCTTGCAGGCTTTTTCACTCTTGCATGGTCCCTTTATTATTTTCCTCAGGTTGCCATAACAAATTATCAGAAACTGGGTGGCTTGAAACAACAAAAATTTATTCTCTCACAGTTCTGGAGGACAGAAATCCAAAATCAAGTTGTCGACAGGGCTGCACTCCCTCCAAAGACTCTGGGGAATAATCCTTCCTTGTCTCTTCCAGCTTCTGGTGGCTCCTGGCATTCTTTTTTTTTTTTTTTTTTTTTTTACTGTACACGGGCCTCTCACTGTTGTGGCCTGTCCCGTCATGGAGCACAGGCTCCGTACGCCCAGGCTCAGCGGCCATGACTCACGGGCCCAGCCTCTCCATGGCATGTGGGATCTTCCCGGACCGGGGCATGAACCCGTGTCCCCTGCATTGGCAGGCGGACTCTCAACCACTGCGCCACCAGGGAAGCCCCTGGCATTCTTTAGCTTGTGACTGCACTACCACAATCTCTGCCTCTGTATTCACATGGACTTCTCTGTCGGTCCTATATGTGTCTCTTTACAGATACTTGTCATTGGATTTAGGACCCATCCTGATAATCCAGGCTAATGTCATCTCAAGAGCCTTAATTTAATTACATCTGCAAAGAAACTTTTTCCAAATAAGACCATATTCACAGGTTCCAGAGATTATGACATAGACATGTACTTTGGGGGCCCACCATTCAACTCAGCTACAGTCCAATCTCTGGCCCACAATTCACCTCTGTCCCACATGCAAAATACATTCACTCCATTCCAACATTTCCAAAAGTTTCAACCCTCATCTAAATCAGTTCAAAAAGTCCAAAATCTCATTATCTAGGTCATCTAAATCAGATATGAATGAATCTCTAGGTATAACCCATCCAATGGCAAAATTCTCCATCTGTTGACCTGTAAAGCCAGAAGGTCACATACAAAGTACAAGGGTGGGACAGGAATAGGATAGACATTTCCATTCCAAAAGGGGGAAAATGCAAGGAATAAAGGAGTCATCAGTTCCAAGAAAGTTAGAAATTCAGCAGGGCCAGTTTCATTTTGTTTCAAGGCCTGAGAATAATTCTCTGTGTTATGAAGCTACATCATCTGGACACACAGCTCCATAGGCCTCTGTACCTATGGTAGATTGGTAGGCCTCTGCTCCTACATCTCCAGCTTCTAGCTCTCGAGTCCATGGCTCTGCCCTTATAGTCATTCTTGAAGGGGAGCATATGCTTATAGCTAAGCAGCTCTAACAGCCCTGTAGAATTCTGGAAATTCAACAGCACTCTTTCACTTTGTCCTGTCTCTGTCCCTTCAGGCCAAGCTGACCATGTTTCTGCTGATACAACATTCTCAGAAACCTTGTGGGTCTCCCACGTATGTCATGAGACTGTGCCATAGACAGAGAGTCCTCCAGAGATCTTTTCTGAATAACCCCATCTCTACTTCTGGCTCTGCTGAGATGATTGAGTGGATCCATGAGTCACATATTTAATCTCCTTACAAAAAGTTTGTCCAGCTGCATCCTTGACCCTCTCTCCAGAGCATATTTTCCCAACAGTGACTCTACTAATTTTTTCATCCTTTGCAATATGGATAACCCAAGAACCTCCCAAGTCATCAAGTGCTGTGTTCTTTTTTGCCTGACAGTTCCTTCCTCAGTTTACCTCTTTCCTCTCATATTTTTGAAGAAACAGCATGAAGGAATCAGACCACACTTTCAACACTTTGCTTAGAAATTTCCTCAGCTAATTATCCAAGTTCATCACTTAAAAGTTCTGCTTTCCACAGAAGCTACAGGACACAATTCAGTTAAGTTCTTTGCCACTGTATCACCACAATTGCCTTTCCTCTAGTTTCTAATAACATGTTCCACATTTCCTTCTGAGCCCTCAACAGAAATGACTTTAACATCCATATTTACTAACATTCTGGTCATGATGGGATCCCCATTCTCTAAGATGATAGACATTTTCTCTACCATGCTCTTCACTTTCTTCTGAGATCTCACCAGAATTATCCTTAAAGCCCATGTTTCTACCTGTAGACTCTTCAAATCTTTTTCTCTCGTGCACCTCAAAATTCTTCCAACCTCTACCCATTACCTAATTCCAAAGCCACTTCCATAGTTTTAGGTATTTCTTACAGCAGCACTTCACTTCCTAGTATCAAAATCTGTATTAGTTTCCTAGGGCTGTCATAACAAATTACCACGAATGGGGTGGGCGAAAAAAAAAGAGAAATTTATTTTCTTATATTCTGAGAGGTCAAAAATCCAAAATCAAGCTGTTTTCAGGGCTGTACTCACTTTGAAGCCTTTAGGGGAGAATGTGTCCTTTCTTCTTCCAGGTTCTGGTGGCTCCAGGCATTCCCTGGCTTGTGGCTGCATCACTCTAATTTCTATCTCCATCTTCACATGGTCTTCTCCTCTTTCTCTGTGTATGTCTCCTCTGTGTTTCTTATAAAGACACTGTCACTGGATTTAGGACCCATCTGGATAATCCAGGATGATCTCATCTTAGAATCCTTAATTACACCTGTTACAGCCCTTTTTCCAAATAAGGTGACATTTACAATGTAGGATTAGGATTGGGATAAGACCATGACTTTGGGGGCCACTATTCAACTTACTACAGCCTCCTTTCTTTTCTGATCCTACCACCAATCTCTCCCACCAGTTTTTCCTGAGAATGCTTCTTAACAAATCATTTTCACACATATCCTTGTCTCATAGTCTGCTTCTGGAAACCAAACCTGATAGAGTTTGTATCTGGAGCATCTATTTGATTCCATTAATCTATTTTATTTGTGCCCATTCTGATACAATATTACTTAAAAAAATAAATTACTTATTTTGAAATATTTTCAGGTCCATACGGCATTGTAAGAAATAAATCAGAGAGATCTCATGTCCCCTTTACCCAGTTTTCTTCAATCATAACATCTTGCAAAACTATGGTACAATATTAAAACCAGAATACTGACATTGATACAGTCAGGATACAGAAGCATTCCCTTGTCACAAGGATCCCTCATTTTGCCTTTTTATGGCTACATCCACTTCCCCTTCTCCCTCCTCATTCTCTGGCCCCTGACACCCCCTAATCTGTTCTCCATTTCTATAATTTTGCATTTTTAGAATTTTATATAAATTGAATCATACCATAGGGGAAATTTTAAGATTGGCATTTAAAATTCAGCATAATTCCCTGAAGATTCATCCAGGAAGTTGTACGTATCAATAGTGTTTCCCTTTTCATTACTGAGTGGTATTCTCTGATATGGATGTTAGGTCATTGTTAGGCCATTCACATGTTGAAGGACACTTGAGTAGTTTCCAGTTTTAGGCTATTAAGAATAGAGCTCCTATGAAGATTTGTGTACAGATTTTTGTGTAAACATCAATTTTCAGTTCTCTGGGATTCATACCCAGAAGTGAAATTGGTGGGTCATATGGTAATTTTATGTTTAGTTTTACAAAACCTGCCAAACTATTTTGCAGAGTGCCTGTACCATTTTGCGTTCCCATCAGCAACGTATCAGTGATCTAGTTTCTCTGCATCCTCACCAGGTGTTGTCACAATTTTTTACTTTGGCCATTCTGATAGGTATGTAATTATATCTCACTGTAGTTTTAATTAGAATTTTCCAATTTTCATATGTTTGTTTGTTATCAAATAAGGATGAGAGAGATCTGTTTATCGTCTTTGGTAAAATGTCTATTTATGTCTTTTGCCCATTTTCCAATAGTATTTTATGTTAACTGTTCAGTTTTAAGAGTTCTTTGTGTAATCTAGATACTATTCCTTTGCCATTAAGTGGTTTGCACCATGTTTTTTTTAATTCACTGTAGTTTTGTGGTATTTTGTTCTTGGTGAATGTAGCAATTCAGTTGGCTCATTGTTTCTTATTCATAAGTCAGTTCTTCTTTCATGAGGTTACATTTTCTTTTCATTTACTCTTTCAACTGATATTTAACCAGTACCCACTATAAGCCTAAGGAGATAGGGACAAAGAAGTGAACAAAATAGTCAAAGATCTTTTTCTTCCTGGAGCTTATATCCTACTAAGGGAACCAGAAAGAAACAAGACAGACAAGGAAAATATATAGTGTCTTAGATAGTGATAAATGCTAGAGAGAAAGTAATAAAGCAGGGAAGGGGGATATAAATTGTTTGAGAGGTTGATATTTTAGATAGTATGACCAGGGAAAGCTTACTGAGAAGTTAACTTTTGACTTAAATACTAGTTGCAAATGAAAGAGCTAGCCATGCAGATACCTAGTTGATACTATTGTCCTTTGTGCTACACACTGCAAAAATTTCTCAGCTCCTATGAACTTTGCAGGTAGAGAGACTAACAGGTGCAAGGCCTTAAGGTTGGAGCATTCTCAGAGTGCTCAAGGCAGAATGAGGGGCCCATCTGGCTGGATTGGATTGAGCCAGAGGGCAGAAGAGTAGGAGGTGAGGTTAGGAGTGAGGAAGAAACCTGGTCTTATGGGGATTGTAGGTCGCTCTCAGGACTCTGCCATTTCCCAGATGACATGGGGGCTGTTGGAGGTTTCTGAACAGGAGAGGGACATGCTCTGGCTTGCATTTGCCAGGATTTCTCTGCCAGCTCTTTGAAAATTGATTGATGGGATCATTTTAGAAGCAATGTATCAGCTAGGGTCTAACAAGGAAAAATAAACCACTTGAGTGGTGAGAAAGCAAACCTGACACTTTGCTCTGAGTCAAGTTTGCCCTGCCTGAAGTTCTTTAGCACTTTTAATGGCAGCTGCCACCTAAGCAAATAGCTCTGCTCAGGGGCAACCTCACAGTACCTATGTCTAGCAAATATTGCTAGAGGCAGAATAAAGTGGAATCAGAAAAGGAAGAATCATGGGATTCATCACAGAGGGATGAAAATCTTTTGATAATTATTAAGAAGTGGGATATATAAAACAAATACTGATGTGGTTACTTACTCCCCTACTCATCCCCCCAACATTAAAGGGCCCCAAACAAGTCTGCTCTATTTACCTCAGTTTGGAGAAAATGGGAATATTTGAATGGGCTTTATGTAAAATGGTTGTGTCTCTTTTGCCTGATTGTTTTGTGGGAGTGAACTTTGTGTCTCACTGTGGAATGCTTCCCCTGCCTGGTATTGTAAGACAGGCCATATACATCCACCTTTTGGAC
The DNA here is from genome assembly GCF_003676395.1 of Aethalodelphis obliquidens. Taxonomy (NCBI): domain Eukaryota; kingdom Metazoa; phylum Chordata; class Mammalia; order Artiodactyla; family Delphinidae; genus Aethalodelphis; species Aethalodelphis obliquidens. Next base: position 4,416,235 of record NW_020838018.1, read on the forward strand.
AACGTAGTACGTGAATTGAACATACTAAAAGAAGTCAATAGGGTTGCCTGATCCCACGTAGTGTAAGGTGGAAACTGGGGATTGACAGGAGTAGTGGCGGAGGACTTTTGTCCCTAGCGTGAACTGGTTTAGGGTTGACTTATGCACTCAGATAGAGGGCCTTTGTTGAGTGCCTTGTGCAGATTTTTTAAAGATGTGGTACATAAACCCCGAAATTCTAGAACATAGAAATATTTTGATTTCCATTTTAGTTGTTGGAAATCTCCTTGATATAAAGAAGCAAGTGAAAGAAAATGTAATTGGACCAGCAAGTCAGCCTTTTCATATCATTTAGGCGGCAACCCAGTTCTTTTGGGGAAATTGAAAACATTGTCTTGTAATCTCTACCTAAACAGAAATGTAAACACAGCTCACTATTGCCTAAGACTGGACCCTGTTACCTCAGTCAGGTAGTACCTGAAACCAAAGGGGGAAAAAAGAGGGAAAGAGAGCTTTAAAAAGTGCAACCTGCTGGAAAGACTTCCTTGCCCCAAAATCTAATTCATAGTCTCTGTAAAGATTTTTCAAGGACAAATGCAAATCTTAAAAGTCTCTTCCACAAATATTAAAAAGCCTTAGTCTTCTGAGCAGATAAACTTAACTTATTCCAACTGTTATTTATAAACTAGTGAGTTTTATATTGCAATACCTGATTCATGACTAAAGTTTTAAAATGAAACTATGAGATCACTGGTTGTGTCTGTATGTCTGTGGTGTATGTTAGAGGTATGGTGTTTTTTCTACCTCTGATAGTATTATCAAAATTAATTTGTAAAAGATTCATGACTAAAGTTTTAAAATGAAGCTGTGAGATCACTGGTTGTGTCTGTATGTCTGTGGTGTATGTTGGAGATATGGTATTTTTTGAGTTCACTGGTTGCGTCTGTATGTCTGTGGTGTATGTTGAAGATACGGTATTTTTTTCTACCTCTGATAGTATTATTGAAATTAATTTGTAAAAGACCTCTGTTTACTTTGCTTAAAAGTGCTTACAAATTAAATATTTTTAAAGGTAATAGAAACAAACCCAAATATTTTTCAAGTTCATGTGATCCAGGATTAATCTTTAACAAATAAAAGTATATTTAAGGTTATCAGTTCAATTAAAATAGGCATGTGTTTAGAGTTGTCAGCATTAAATGTAAAACTTTTATTCAACCTAGGTTTATCAAAAGTCAAATAAGTTTATGTAATCTCTGATACAAAATTTGTCAGCAAGAAAAATAGCTTGGGATGTTGACCAACTTTGTCTAATGTCTCCTGAAGTTTTCAAGGGTGATCTAAACATAATTTTTGAGAACAGTGATGTAGATAAATGTAAGTAAGCTAAAACTTAAAAACAGCTTCCAAAATAATTTGGAAACAAAACTGTACAGTTTTGCTAACTTAAATTAAATGATGAAAATTCATCGAATGTCTAGATCATTTCCAAATATGATAAATATTAATTGCTAAATGAGTATAAATATACTTTTTGTCTTCTTATTACAGAAAAACTAAATATGTTTAGATTTATTAGAAACATGTCATGTACCACATTAAAAAAATATTATGTTATGAGGAAATGTATGTTTCTAGAAATTATGAAATGTATTCACATGTTTGCCAACCAAAAAATATTGGTATAACAAACAGGTCACAATTGCTTACTCCTTAGTTTTCACTAGAAATTAAGGCTTCTAAGGGTTAAGAACTCTAATTAATATAAATAATTAAAATAATTAAAATTAATAAGGAAAACATCTTTATATGTAAGGGGAAAAAAGTATAAGGAATGGAAATGAATTTTGTTAAAGGGAAAACAAATAATTTTGTCCTAAAAAGAAGTTAAAAGAAAAAGGAGAGAGAGAGAGAAAGGGAAAGCATAGGACAAAATTTGAATATACAAAAGAAAGGTGTTATAGAGGTTTATGGAAAATAAACCCTGAGAAAAATTTTTGTGCATGGTTAAGACTGGCTAAGAATAAAATAGAATAAATTTAGAATAAATAGAATAAATTTAATTGAGTGAATGAATTTTAATATTAAAACTAAGCTGTTGCAAAATTCGAATTTGAATTTTTCTCTCTGTTAAGGGGACAAAGTTATCTTGCATTATTGATCTGTTTTTGATAGCAGATTGTAAAAGTTCTTTACCTTTTAAATAATCTGTTGTAATTTTCTGTATTTGCCTTTGAAATTTTTTTTTTCTTTTTTTTTTTTTTTGCTGTATGCGGGCCTCTCACTGTTGTGGCCTCTCCTGTTGCAGAGCACAGGCTCCGGACGCACAGGCTCAGTGGCCATGGCTCACAGGCCCAGCCGCTCCACGGCATGTGGGATCTTCCCGGACCGGGGCACGAACCCGTGTCCCCTGTACCGGCAGGCGGACTCTCAACCACTGCGCCACCAGGGAAGCCCTGCCTTTGAAATATTTTATTGTCACTTTGTTTAAGTGAATAAGTATTCTTTCACAGTGACCTATGATCCTATTTGACCAAGTGTTTTAAACCTTTTGATATCTTTGACAAATTTCCCCAAATCAAATTCTAGATGAAGTCTTTTTGACCTCTAGCTAACTTTGAGGTTTTCAGAGAGCCCCTGAAAAATCTCAAAGAGAGATATTAAACTTATTAGGCTTATTTGGTGTGTTAAATTACATGGAAAGCATTGTAAAATGAGTGATAATTTGAGATAAACCTTAGGTTATATTGTATGAATGAATGTTACTAATATAAATGTTATAGAAATTATATAAAATTCTTAAAACTCAGATATGTCCTGGTATAATATCAATCACAATTCGAGTTATTATTTTATAGTGTTGTATGTCACAGAAATAACCAAATTTCCTTGTCAATTGCATTATAATAAGATCTTTAACCATACCATTTTAAGTATTTTGTCATTTATAGACAGTTACTGTTTTACTCTGATGCTTTCACAAAAATGCTTCACGTTCAAGAAGATTTATAGAAAGAATTTTTTGACATATATACCTTTCTGATAACTTTCAAATCATATACTTAACTGAGTAAGAAATTACAGAACTCTAATGAAAACCCTGATGGCTTCATAAAACTGCTAACAAAGATCAAGATCAATAAGAATTAATTATACCAAACTGAATGAACTGATGAACATGATCATAATTTTTATGATTTTTCATCTGAACTATTACAGGCTTTTTAATCTCTGCTTTCCAGATATAAGGAAATCTTTCCTCTTAAGCTAACAATATTATAGCTACTTGGTAAATTATACATTTGTAAGTAGAATTGAAACATTTATCTTTTTTTATCCCTACCTGATTGCTCCAGAATTTGGAGACTCTTAGTGAGTATTCTTATTTTCATGGCAATATAGTTATTTGTATAAGTTCACTAAGAATATGTTCCCTTTATAACAGGACCCAATTGGAAACTTTGGCTATGGCTTTGGCTGGAAAGTCATTTTTGAGAATGTGCATAGAATCAGATACATCCAGACAGCTTTAAGGAACTGAGGTTGACTTTAGGGAGCCATAAAATCCCTTAGAAAGTTAGCCTGGTGCCCTGCTAACAGGTTCTCAGTGGCCTTACCAGGTGAGTAAGGAAGATCACTTCCTGGCAGGCACAAGAATCTCAGAATATTTTGGGGACCTCAAGAAGAGAGGAATTCACCCAAATAGATAGGTATTACAGGCAAGTCAGATGGCAAGTCCTTGGTGTGGCTTCATGGCTTCCTGGCCTCCATAGGCTAAAAAAAATTTAATCTGGAATTCCTTGTGAAAAGTTCCAGCAAAGCAAATTTAAAATAGTCTTTACGGTCAATCACTATTCTTTCTGGATTTAAGTAATTAGGCTAGGTTTAATAAAACTAAATTTATTTAGCAAACAAATTAAACGTTAATTCAGCTAGCTTTGTTAGAAATAAGGGTGACTTTAGAGAAAAAAGTTGTTTTTCAGTAGAACTTTAATACACAGTCATGGATATTAGATGCTAGTTCTGTTAATTGTCTTCAAGGTTTTGCTTTTCCACTCGTTAGCTGGTCTGGATCCTGAATTCTTCTAGCTTACTCAAATTTTTTACTATAACTTTTCAAACTAATGTTTCTAATTTTTCTCCCACTTTGGACGTGGAATCATTGAGAACTAAAACTGCCTTTTTCCTGAAGCCCTGTGAACTGAACAACTTGATATAAACTTAAGAGAGGTTACCTCAATAGCCCATGTTTAGACAATCTTTGTGCTTATTGCTGTGTAAGGCACTCAGAAAGTTTACCTGAACGCGTGATGACATCCTCAGAGACATTTCAAATTGCAAAAGATGCTTCAACCCTGACATCAAGAAATCTTCTGGACTGGCAGCAATCAGAACTCACTCAGACAGTGAGTTTATAACTTGCTCCAATCATTAACCATTGCTTTTCTTTTGTCTCCATAGAAATGCCTCTTATTAAATACCCAACTTCTTACACCCTAGAGGCCTAGCTTTGGGAGCCCACCTGCATTTCTGCTTCCTGAAATGAGTAACTGAACTGACCTATTAACAGGACTAAGATACTGGTTCAATGAGTTATAAAGCAATCTATCAACTTAACTTCTGGACTGTGAAACTTAAGAGAAGTTTCAAAAGTGGGACTACAGAGGAGCAAAATTTCTCACCCCAAAATGTTTCTTTGGCATGCAGATTATTTTGAGTTGAAAAAATTCAAAGCCCAAAAGACTCAGGAAGAACCTTTGACCTTCCTCCTAACTGCCTAAAGAATGTAGATAGAGGACCTGTTTCAGGAAGGGAGCTATCACCATAGATAACTATGGTATGAACTGGGTGTGTACACAGGGGGGAACCTAGCAGTGTGTTTTTTAAAATTCCTCTCTGTCTCACTGTCTCTGCATGGCCAGCAAACATTTGTTTACCAAACAGTTGCTTTTCCATCTCCATGTAAATTGCCTTCCCCTTCTTTGAAGTCCCAAACTGCTATCCCCAACATCCTATTTTGTCTTTAGTTGAAGATATGTAAGGTGAGGTTTCTGCCATTTTGGTGAGTTATCCTGTTTTCCTGGGTCTCTCCAATGTATACATGTTATTAAAATTTTGTGTGATTTTCTCCTGTTAATCTGTTTCATGTCAATTTAATTCTTAGACCAGCCAGAAGAACCTAGAAGGGTAGAGAAAAATTTCTTCCTCCTGACAGAGTGAACCTGCAAAACCCTACACACATGAACCTTGGACCCTAACAAAGGCAGAGACCCTGATTCTTGCTAGGTTCTCTCTCTCTCTCTCTCTCTCTCTCTCCCCTCAGATCCCTCCCTCCCTTCCTCCCTCCCTCTCCATGACCTCACAGTGTGGTCCTGGAGCTTGCAGTATACCCTCCAAGACCTGTGAGTAATAAACCTTTTTCCTTAAAGTTCCCTGATGGTTTTTGCTGAAGTGCATCCTGCAATCATAATAAGAACTACAATGACCAGACCAGCCACAACTTTGGATCAGGTCAGGGAAATGTCTGTGGGGACTGACTGCTTGTAATATAGGCCCTGGGCAAGTGTCTTAGGCATTCCTAACCATGAGCATCACTATCAAGAATCTGAGACTAACACAACACACACACACAAGTATTATATGTAGTAATGTTGAACATTTTTCATTTATTTTGCTGGTTACTAGGTGGTTTCTTTCAAGCTGAAGCATTATGTCTTTCTTCAGTTCTAGAACAATTTTTTTGACTATTTCTACCTCATTATTTATGTTACCTTTAAGACAGTTTTTTATTTATGGGAGAAAATATTTGCAAACTACACAACTGATAAGAGATTAATATTCAGAATGTATAAAGAACTCCTGCAACTGAACAAAAACAACAACAAAAAAACCAAGTTAAAAAATGGGCAAAGGATTTGAACAGATATTTCACCAAAGAAGGTATACAAATAGTCACTAAGCACATAAACAGATGCTTAATGGTGCTGAATTATACACTTAAAATGGTAAATTTTGTTATGTATGTATGTTTTACCACAATAAAGGATTTCTTTATATGTATGTATTTAAATTTTATATAGATTAACTTTTTTCCAAAATTTCCAATTTTTGTCCTTTTAAGCTTCATTTTGGTAAAATTCCTGGTGTCAATATTCTAGTTCACCATTTTGTCTTTAGTTGTGCCTATTCAGCCCATCAGTTCATTGATTTAAAATCTAATTTCAGTGATCATTTTTAATTTCTAGAGATGTTATTTAAAATTCTAGATGTGGAATTCATCAACATTTATTTATTGAGCACTTACTTCCTAAGGCACTGGAGCATAGAAATGCACAAAAAATGTCACATCCCTGCCCTCCTGGTGCTTACACTCTAGTGGGTAGACAGGTAATAAACAGGTAAACAATAAAATTATGGCCTAATGTCATGAAATGCTATGAAGAAAGGGAAAGTATGTATAGAGATAAAGAATTACAGAAAGTGGACAGGGAAGCCTCTCTAAAGAGTTGTTGTGTGGACAGAACTTTTAATAAAGGAATGAAATTTATGAATGTTTGGTGAAAGAGTGTTATAGGTAGGGGAAAGACTAAGTGATGATAAAATGTTTTGGGAGTTCAAGAAATACCAAAGATGAGAGTGTGGCTGGTGTAGGGTGAGGGGAGCTACTGCAAAGGTCCTGACTTAGTTAGACGCTGGTGGTAGAGTTGGATGAGGTGAGAAGTCATCATACCAGAGACAGTTTGAAGATAGAACTGATAGGATTTGCCACTGTGGGATGGGAGAGAAAGGTAGATCAAGGATTCTCCAAGGTCTTTAGCCTGAATCACTGAGTGAATGGCATTACCATTTTCTGAGATGGGGAAGACTGAAGGTGAGCAAGTTTGAAAGCAGGTGTTAGACATCTACATGGCGATGTCCCATAGGCAGGTGGATGTTTGGATCTGAAGTTCAGAAAAGAGGTAAGGAATAGAAATGGAAATGAGTGTAGATACAGGAGAAAAGAGGTATAAAGGCTCTGCCTTAAAGCACCACTTTCTGGGTATATTAACTACATTTACTTTAAAATGGCCTCCTGTTTTCCCTATTAACCATATTTCCTCAGATATTATTTCTATTTGGTCATATTAGGTATTAGTTTCCAGTACATTTGAAAAACATTTCTAAAAATTAAAAAATTTTTCTAAAATTTTAATTTTTTCCTACCTTGGATTGCTGCCCACTCAGAGACTGAATAAAGTGAATGTTAATATAGAGACAGACTTTACTATAGTCACTGAAAAGACTTTTTAATTAAAGCCCAGTAAAATCCCATTTACTTTATATATCAGGATTTTCCCAACTCTTAGATATTAATGGTCATCCAAGAGTCACCGCAGAGTTGAAAAAATAATTTAACATGAAGAAAAACACCAAAACAAAGAATAAAAAGAGCTTGGCACAATTGGCTTTGCAATTGTGACAAATGCATCATACTTGTATAAGCTGTTTAATAATAAGGAAACTACTTGTGAGTTATATAGGAACTCTACTATCTTCACAATTTTTTCTGTAAATCTAAAACTATTGTAAAATAAAAAGCTTATTAAAAAAAAAGGAACTTGGGGAAACAGGGTTAATGTGAAATGAAGAAGAATATAATGGGAAGAAGAAGAATATAATGCAACCATGAGGCAAGAGCCATATGTCATAAAAAGGAACATCTAGGTAATAAGGAAGAGTTCTTGGGAATTAAAAACATGGAAGCAGAAATGAAAGAATGTGTTAAAAGTCTTGAAAGATAAAGTTAAAGAAATGTCCCAGAAAATATAACAAAAAATACAAAGAGATAGAAATTAGGGAGAAAAGACACACAGATGAGAGAAACAGTTCAGGAATTGCAAGATTCATATACTTGAGTTCCAGAAAGACAGCACATAGGAAAAGATGGAGAGGAAACAATCTAAGACATAATAAAAGAAAATTCCCCAAAGGACATGAGTTTCCAGATTGAAAGGCTCCCTCAAGTGCCCAACATACTGATTATAAGAAGTTCCACAGGGCTTCCCTGGTGGTGCAGTGGCTGAGAGTCCGCCTGCCGATGCAGGGGACACGGGTTCGTGCCCTGGTCTGGGAGGATCCCACATGCCGTGGAGTGGCTGGGTCTGTGAGCCATGGCCGCTGAGCCTGCGTGTCTGGAGCCTGTGCTCTGCAATGGGAGAGGCCACAACAGTGAGAGGCCCACGTACCACAAAAAAAAAAAAAAAAAAAGTCCCACAACTACTTATACCATTGTAAAGTTAAACATAAATGAAAATAAAGAAAGCTCCTAAATATTCTAAAAGGGGGATCGGAGGACAGGTCATATAAAAAGGATCATGTGTAAATGTAGGGTCAGACTTCTCATTAGCAATATTAGAAGCCAGACAGCATAGACCAATGCCTTCAAACTTTTTGTTTTTAATTAATTTATTTTATTTATTTTTGGCTGTGTTGAGTCTTCACTGCTGTGAGCGGGGGCTACTCTTCCTTGCAGTGCGCAGGCTTCTCATTTCAGTGGCTTCCCTTGTTGTGGAGCACCAGCTCCAGGTGTGCGGGCTTCAGTAGTGTTGGCACATGGTCTCAGTAGCTGTGGCTCGTGGGCTCTAGAGCGCAGGCTCAATAGTTGGGCACATGAGCTTAGTTGCTCCGCAGCATGCAGGATCCTCCTGGACCAGGGATTGAACGCCTGTCCCCTGCATTGGCAGGAGGATTCTTAACCACTGCACCACCAGGGAAGTCCCCAATGCCTTCAAACTTCTGAAGGAAATGATTTCCAACAAAGGAGTCTACCATTAACTATTATGCAATAATAAAAGTAGAATGAAGACATACAATGTGTATCAATTAGGATCAGTTAGGTGATGTTACAGTAACAACCATCCCCCAAATCTTTGTGGCTTATTATAACAAGTTTATTTCTTGCTTATGCTACACCCCTTTGTAAATCTGAGAGTAGGGGAGATCCTGCAACACTGCCCTTTTTCATGATCCAGGTCAACACAACAGCCACCATCATGGACATCACCTATCATTGTGTTAGTGCCAGTTTCACACTAGCAATTAGTGCTATGGCATGAAGGGAACATGCCACTTCTACTCATGTGGCAAGGAGGTGTGATGTTACTCCATGTCTGGAAAACAGAAAAGCACTGATGCCCGCACACAAGTTCTTAATAACCAATCCACCTTGGTACTCTTTCTCAAGAAACTCCTGGGTGATATGCCGCTCCCAAATGAGTAGCAAAACAAGAAAGAAGATGGCATGGGACACCTCACACAGAAAAGAAGGGAAGGAGATTCCAGGATGACAGCTGTGGGCAGGCCTAAGTGTGACTAGGCAAAATTGGATTAACGGGATGGAGGACAAAAGGAATGGATCTAAGTGGGTCCAACATCAAGAAAATTAACAAAAAGAGACAATTAAACCCAGAAGAAAAATGTTATAGAGAGGAATCACTATTTGGCTTGACAGTGAACAATGTTTAAAGTCATTTAATAATAGAAACACTGTGAATGAACTTAACTGAAAAATGGGTTCAACTATATTGAGAAGATGGGAGTTGGTGAAATGTTGAAATGTGTGTGAGGGATAATGTTAAGACACCTGAATCTTCATTTTCTATAGCATGTTGTTAATGAACAGCAGCAAAATGAAAACATCATAAATACCAGAAGAGCAAGCTACTTAAAAATATAAAGAAATTTTTAGAAGTAACTAAAAGAAGTAGTTGCCTTTTGGAAATGGGAATCTGGGGTGGGGAAGGGTGGGCCAGGACAGATTTTTATTTTTATAAACCTCATGCTTTTATCTGAATTCTTAAGCTATAATATACGTAAGTATATATGTATATGCATATATAGTATATGTACTAAATGGGAAAAAAAATCAAAATTAAGCAAAGTTGTATCTTTAATTGTTCTTTATAATATTTTACCTAACGTATTTAGCATTATGTGTCAGTCACTGTTATCAGTGATTTATGTGTATTGAACAGTGGAATAATATCTTATTGTGGGATGTAGAAAAATTTGTTTGGATCTAAAATCAAATAGATTTGTTGGCATAATATTAAAATTAACTGAAAATCCCTTAAATCTCCCATTACCCTGCAATATATCAAACAGGTAGTTTTGTATACACACCCTTGAATCCATTCCTGCAACCTTTCCTTAGATAATATTTAAGGGCTCTCAATTCATTATTATTATTTTTATTATTGTAGGGGTATAAAGTTGAGTTATTCAGACTGCTAAGTTTATAAATCACTTGTAGTCTCTTTATTCATTCATCCATTTTTTCTCCCCACTTTGTCTCCAGTCCCGACTCCCATTCTCATCCCTTGTCCTTCTGGACACCTGCTCTAATGTCTTTAATTATACCTGTAGCCTTGCAAAATATGCAGTGATAATCAATCAATCAAATAATTTGTGAAAAATTTAAAAAGTGAGGTTCAGGTCATCCCTGGATAGCTCCTGTCCTGTGGCTCAACAAAGCTATTGAAGCCTCTGGTTCTTCTGAGATCTTTGTTCCACTACCCACAGTATTAACTTCTTTGTAAGACCAATATCAAGATAATTTTAAGACCAGTATTCCTCACTGGCTATAAGACAGCAGCTGATGGTAATCAGTCCTGCATGATTCCATGTTCATGTCCAGCCAAAGAGAAAGACTGGTTTCAAGAGGTTTTTTCTTAAGAACAAGGAACAAATTTTCTAAGAGATCCTGAGAGTTCTGCTCAAGTCTCCTTGGTCGACATTGAGTTGGATCTGTCCACACCTGAATCAGTAAGTGTAAAGGAGAGAAGGGATGATTTGCTGATACACAATGGGAGGCACAGAATGGATATTGGAGTCAATCACAATCCTAGAAAGCCACTTCACTGGTCTCCCTTTTATCTTCCTTTCCACCGATCCATTCGATACAGCAACCATCTGACTACACCACTCATCACTTAAAATCCTTCAACAGTATGGAAGCTAGTCTTCAAAGATGACCCTCCCACTGAATTACACCTCCTGGTATTCACATCTTGAATCTGGGTTGGCTCTGCAATTTGCTTTTGACCAATGATGCCATGTGACTTCTGAAAGTGGGTCATAAAAAACTTTACTGTTTCTGCTAGAACACTGTTTTTTAGAATACTCCCTCTAGGAAACCAGCCACCATACTGTGAGCTGCTCAAGCTGCATGACAAAGCAATGAATAGGCGCAATGTTGACAGCCCCAGCTGAGCAACCAGCCAACAGCCACATCAGTGAGCCACCTTGGGCATCCAACCTGGTCGAGTTTTCACGTGACTGCAGCTTTTGTATGATGGCAACCACCTGTAAGACTTCAAGTGAGAACTGCCCAGCTGGGCACAGTCAACCGACAGAACTGTGAGAGATAATAATAAATGGGTGCTTTATGCCATTAAGCTCTGATGTGGTTCATGACTTAACAATAGACCACTGAAACAAATGTCTTCCCGCACATATCAGTTTTGGTTGCATCTGGCTGTGAATAAGAGGACCTGAGCAATAATGACTTAAACAAAGGCCTTCAATGATCCTACATATCAAGGGGCCTGGGGGAGGCAGTTCCAGGGTTTGCCCAGAGGCTTGGAAATGTCAAGGACCCAGGTGCTACTTTTCCATTCTGTCATCCTCCACCCGGTGGCTTTGTGTTTTTAAGATTGTCATGCATTCCAGATGACCACAGTGCCACACTGTCACATACAGTCAGGACAAGAGGGGCAAGGCAAAAAGGATGTCTTCTCTTGATCTCTGAGGTTTTATTTGAAAATCTAATTTTTCCCAAGAACCCTCCAGCATTCTTTCATTTTTCCTTTATTGGTCAGAACTGGCCACTTGCCAACCCCTCTCTGGTCACTGGGAAAGGAGGCAAAGAATTAGCCAACCAGTTATGACTTATCTTTTGAGTCTGGGAGCTGGGCTTACCTTCACTGAGATCAAGGGGTCTCTGCCTACTGCCTGAATAAAGTGGGGTTCTGTTTTCAAGAAAGAGGGAGTAGAATTGGATGTGCCACTGTGCCAGCCACACCATTACCTAAAGCCCCATCCTTAACTATCCTTCCTTCTGTGTCCCATCCCCACTAGCCCTTCCTTTCCTCTTCTGTGAATCTTGGCACATGTACCTGGAATGCACACTCTGTACCTAGAATGCTCTCATCTCCCAGCCAAGATCTGAGATATATATCCTTCAGATCTCAGCTCAAACACTACTTTCTCAGGGAGCTCTCCCCTCCCTGAGTTATAAGCTCTCTTAGGACTCGGCACTTTTTTTTTTTTTCCAGGACTCTGCACCTCTTGGTTTCACGTAATAAAACCTAAGTATGTAGTTGTGTATGTATGAATTAATGTCTGCCTTCTCCATTGACCAAAGGTAGGAGCTGTGACAATATTTTCATCACTGTATTCACAAGTATCTAGTGCATACTCAATAAATAATTATAAAATATATGAACACTGTGTTTTGCTCTTTCACCTTCACCCACACCTCCCTATGCTGGTGTTGTATAAACACTGAGTCATTTTAAAATGTTATTCTGAATCCTAAATCCTGAAAAACTTCAAAAGGGTGATCTTAGATTGTCCAAGCAATGATGGTCCAGCATTTTACTTAAACAAGAGCTTTTTTTTTTTTTTTTTTTTTTTTTTTTTTTTTTTTTTTTTTTTAGCGGTACGCGGGCCTCTCACTGTTGCGGAGCACAGGCTCTGGACGCGCAGGCTCAGCAGCCATGGCTCAAAGGCCCAGCCACTCCGCGGCATGTGGGATCTTCCTGGACCAGGGTACAAACCCGTGTCCCCTGCATCAGCAGGCGGACCCTCAACCACTGCGCCACCAGGGAAGCCCCAAGAGCTTATTTTATGCTTGGTGAAATTATTAGGTTTCAGTTCAGGATACTACAAATAAACAATTTATAATGTCATAGAATCCTATTCATCTTTCAAGTTTTGGATAACTACGTTACACGTTTTTTTTTAAAAGTGCAGATTAACATAATTAGGAGAGCCCTCTTAAAGAAGGATAAATTAATTGCTCTAGAAATGAATGTATTTTATAGTATACCCAACCTGAGGGTCCTGGGGTGATGCTGTGACTAGGTTTCTTGGGGAACAGAATCTTAGTATTGGAGGAAGTTTTGAAAGGTAGATGATTTGGTATTGGAAAAATTTCTGTGCCAATATTCTACAGATAGTTGTAAAAAAATAGTATTTCCATACTTTATTTTAAAGGAAAAAGCCAGGTCTAAGTTATCGTTTGTGCTTATGAATATCCCTCCTATACATACCAGCTCTGTGACCTTGGGCAAGTTGTTTAATCTCTCTGTGCCCCAGTTTCCTCAATTGTGAAATGGCATGAGACCATTGTGAGGATTAGGCAAGTTAGTATATGCAAAGTGCTTAGAACTGTGTCTGGCTCCTGGTAAGTGCTGTGTACCTGGGGTTGTTACTCCAATGTCTAGCATAGTGGCAGGATCTCAACGCAGAGCCTCCAAAAGCATGGGTTTTCAAAGTTTGAATCCAGGCTCTACCACTTAACCAGCTCTAGGAACTTTGGTAAATCATTTATTCTCTCTAAACCTCTGTATTCTCATCTGTAATGGGGATATTAATATCTACCTCATGAAATACAGTTTAAATTAAATCAAATTGTGGCTGCAAGTACCTCGTACACCATTGCTGCTCTCACTTGATGCCTCAGACACCAAGAAGCCCTCATGGCAGCCCAGAGTGCCCTGGACTGTGGGGCCTGAAGGGCATGCAGGAGCCATCAAGTTCAAATTCAGTCATTGTTCAGAGGGAACAACTCAGGGGCGGAAGGAGAGGGGATAAAGTGACTTGTTCAAAGTCACCTAGCTAGTTAGAGACAGAGACACGTTGTAAAAGAAAAACAGTTGTGCACCTCTCTGTTTTAGGATAACATTTTATTTTATTATATTTACATTGTGTTAATTTGTAATCCCCTTCTTTTCTAGGAGTTGCAAATACTTCCTGTGGTCCGGCCATTACCCATCAAGGTACAGAGAAGCAGGAATAAGTTAGTTGCATGAGCTGGGACCCCTTAACCCCTCACTGTGTTTTAGGAGACCTGTTATAGACAGGTTTTCTCCACTCCTCTGAATAGGAGTCAATGGATTGGAGCAGCTCTGGGGAACACTGTGGCAGAGGCCGTCTTGGTTCTGAAGTCAATGAGAGGACCGAGGGCCAGGAGTCCTTGGTCCTTAGCAAACTCTATCTCTGTTCCCTATAATGAGCAAAATATAAACATTCTTTCTAATGACTATATTAGTTTTTAATTAAAATGTCTTCTCTTAATTGGTGATCTTTAATACTACTACTATGCACCTATAGAGAATATCCTTATAAAGGGCTCAAAGGTCATATCAGATAAATATCTGGAATGTAGAAAATGATCCTAGTAGCCTACCTTCTCTTGAAGGTTCATCGAGCCAAATGGGGGAGCCCAGAATGGCCCCTGCGTGATCCCTGAGTGAGCTGGCCGTGTCCGAACTGGAGGCAGCTCCAGGGCCCACTGCAGGTCAGTGCTTCTGCCAGGAGTGAGCGCTGGGCCCTGAAATGCATCTGGGCCACCAAGGAGACTCACCCCAGCAGCAGTTGAGGGATTTTCATCTCTCAGATGGACGGTTGCCCAGTGTGGTTGCCCCTGAATCAGGCACTGCAGCTAACCCAACGCCAGCCTGGAATCAGCCCAGATCTTCCCTGGGTTCTGCAGGTGAACTTTTCTCCACTTCCTGAGAAGAATAGAATTTTACCTGCGTAAAAGTGTTAAAACTGCTTATAGGAAACTTGAAAAATGAATTTGAACTGCTAAAATGAATACACTCAAGAGAAAAAATGCTGTTGATACTGTTGTTGTTCTCCGGTGTTGTGCTTTTGTGCTAGGCAGTGGGAAGCATGCTGTTTAAAGGGAAATCCCAAGCACACTGCAATTCTCAACTGTGCTGGTCATACAAACAGAACCGTGAACTTAAAATCACCAGGGGCTTTGGGCTTTGGGCTTGGACAAAAGGAAATGTGATTTTAGGTGCAAACTATTATATATAGGATAAACAATAAGGTCCTACTATATAGCACAGGGAACTATAATTAATATCCTGCAATAAACCATAATGGAAAAGAATATGAAAAAGGATATATATATATATATATATATATATATATATATATATATATATAAAACTGAGTCACTTTTCTGTACAGCAGAAACTAACACAACATTGTAAATCAACTATACTTCAATAAAATTTAAAAAAAATTTTTTAAAAAGGAAATCCCATTTTGAAGGTGAACCTTCTGACCTTAAAAGGTCTGTGCTTAGTGTTGGGGAGAGCAAGGGGGTGCAGAGTGGTCTGGAGGATTGGTTAAGCCCCATACACCCTCTTCCTAGTTGTGCACCTCGTTCCCTCATCTGTCAAGCAGGGATGATGGTGGAACTCATTTCCAAGGATGACTGTGGGGGAATAAAAAAGACAGAACAAGACAGCACATGCTAAGTGCTCAGAACTGTGCCTAGCACATAACCTACATTCACCTAGACCCTTACTACTATTGTGTGGGAAAAAAAATCCAGATGTTTTAAAATGAAACATTTCTACAAGAAACTTACATTATTGCTTTTATTTTTCTTCCTGTTCTATGTTATTTCCAGCATAGTCATAGCAGTCTTCATTGTTGAGTACCTGTCATGTTTTAGACTTAGTGCTGGGCGCTTTTATGTAACTTATCTCCCTAACTCCTCATGACAATCTCAACAATAAATAACAGTAAAGAAGAACTCATTGTATAGGGTTTCAGACAAGAAAAGAATTGTGAGCTTGTGTTGATCAGGAAAAAATTTCCTGGAATAGGAAGACTTAAGCTGGGCCATTTAAGGAGGAGGAGGATGAACTGAGGGGTTGAGTAGGGAGTTGGGGATGAGGTTTTGAAGAGACAGGAACAGCATGCACAAAGGCACAGAGGCAGGGGCGGGGCACTTTCCACCCAGCACAGTTAACGACCTTCCCCAGTGACAGGGAAAAAGAGAAGTTGGAGCTACTCAGATCCCACCAGGTGATCGTGGGATGCCCAAGTGACCCCTCTTCCTGTTCCACTGGTTGAGACGGATGACTTACATTTGTCATTCAGGAAGCATCTTTTCACATGCATTTAGCATTTCCACTTAAATGACTCACAATCAAGTACAACCAATCCTTACTAGTTTTGTACATTAGAGTCAAATATATACATTGCATATATATTCATGTCTACACACTCCTGCATATATACATGCATTCATGTGTTTGTATGTGTATGCATGTGTGTATGTATGTGTGTGCATGTATGTATTGATGAACTGTTTTGCACTACTATGAATACTCCCAGGGTAGTGAGATGAGCCGGTATAGGGAGGTTTACTTTAGTATCTTTCTCTCTCCCTTCCTCACTTCTCCTTTCTTCTCTCTATTTTTCCATCTATTACATGTCTTTATTAGATGAAGACCCTGAAACAAAGTAATCACACCAATCTTCTTTATTAGATAGTCAAGGAGCCCCAGGCTCTGGGTCTAGCTTGGGTTCCAGGTGTGATATGTTCATGGAATAAAAGAAAGATTTAAGTTTGATTCTTTTGGGAAGGCCGCAGGCCCATGTCTGGGAGCTGGAGTGGGGACAGCAGGCCACAGTACCCAGAGCGGGGGAATGAGTGTAGTCCAGGCCCAGCTGAAGGGATCTGGCCTCCTGTCCTGGATTTAACACTCTCAGCACATTTGAAAGAATCCCTCTGCTTTCTTAGTTTTCTCATCTGTACCATGGAAATGGTAATTCCCCCTTGAATTATCATGAAGATAAAATGGTTTACTAAATATGAAGCACCTAGCACAGTAATAGACGGTAATAACAGGCAGTTATTATAATCATTGGAGAAGTTCCAGTTTCAGTGGTGACAGAAGGGCAGGGACCCATTACCTGGAAGTTGGAGGATGCGTTCAGAGCCAATTTAGGGAGTTACTAGGTGACTTGCCAGGATCCCCAGCAGAGATGGACCAGACAGGCACACCTGTGGCTTCATCTGGGTCATCTAGGTTGAAGAAAGCATTCATATGTACCCTGAACAAAAACACGAGCAGAGAATAAGGCCAAAGGACTCTCCGTGTCATGTTTATATTTCACCTCCTTTCTTCCTCCCACCTCAATCAGCAAGGTTTAAAGGAAGGAGTCAGAGGGTTGGCACAATTCATCTTGGCACAGTGAACAAGGGTAACCTATTGGTGACCGACCTCCCTTCTGTGCTTGCTGCTTATTTGCTTGGTGTCCTCAGGTGAGTCATTCCACCTTTCTTAACCCAGTTTCCTGATCTGTACATGAAGGGGTTTGACAGGGTGCTCACTAAGATTGCTGATGTCACTGGAAACAATGAATAAACCAATCTATAATAAGAATAGAGGAGAGTTTTATCCAAGCCAGACTGGGGACTGTAGCCCAGAAGACAGCTTCTCAGATAGCTCTGAGGAAATGCTCCAGAGAAGCATGGTTTTCAGGACAGTTTTATATTTTGTCGGAACAAAACATCAAACCTGATGGGGGTACATTTCTTCAAGGTTTCAAAAAAGACAGATTGGCACATACACAGCGAGTCAGTATGGCCTTAGCTCGTAGGAAGGAAGGCTTATCATCAAAGGAGTCCCAGGAAGGGAGGCGTTTATCTTTGTTTTCCAGATGGACACTCTTTACTCCTGGACAATGCACCCTTTTCTTTAATGGTTAAAGCAGATGTACAATGTATGTTTGATAGACCACAAGACGGGTTGCTCTAGTTAACATAAAGTTCAAGCCAAAGTATGCATAGGGCAACATAAAAGCCCATCATGAGCTGCCATGTTGGTCCAAGTGGTAGGGACTCAGAGAGGCGCTCAAAATGAGGTGGTGGAATCAGGGCAGCGCCAAGCGGAGGCCAAGGGGGGCTCTAAAGTCCTTACAGTCCCTATTCTCCTCATTTCTCATAATTACCTGATTTGAAAGTCAGCTTGTTCTCCATCTTGAACAAAGTGTCCTCCAAATGCAGGGTCCAGACCCTCCTAGGTGGAGCCCCAAAATCCTTCCTTCTCCCAAATCCTGGACCGAGTTGTGTTCAATCAGATTTTTAAAGTGAAATCCTGTTGTGCTTTTTGTCTGCATCCCGAGCTTTCAAACTGAGTTTGTTGGTTTGTTTGTTTTTTATGTCACAGACTGGAGGAAATAAATAACCACTCCTTCTTCATTCCAAACATATGAGTGTTTGTGTGTGTGGCAATGCTAGTCCTGAGCCCAGAGCACATCTTATTTCTGTTGGAAATGGTGAAGGAGCCAAGGAAAGTAGGAGTGTCCTGTGTCTTTTAGAAAATCTTGATTAAAATTAAGTGCCAGGTTTCTGGAGTCAAACATTCAGGATCCACAGGGAGTAGGACAAGTTTGACAACATGCCGAATCCCCTTTGCTGGATTTCTTTGAACTGGATTTCTCAATGGCAGTTTTGCACAATAGTGTTTAAGACGTTTGCAAGGCTACCCACTTAACACTGTGTTCCTTTTTATTTCTGTGATTAAATGTGGATTTAAATCCTAAAACTGCATTTCTATGGAGAGTAAGTGGTTTTCCCAATGAGTTCTAAAACCTTTTAGAATTCCCAAGGGAATGAGCAGGTGGTTAGCAAGTTACTAATATATCTAAAACATTTCCTCACTCCCTGTAAAGAAAATAAGCAATGTAATCACCATAAAAATAACAACAGAACAATATTGTTCATGTCTTTGCTACCTGCGGTTATGTTTTCTTTTTTAATGAATAAGTTCTTTTTTAGAGCAGTTTTAGGTTCACAGCAAAACTGAGCAGAAAGTATAGAAATTTCCCATTTACTCCCTGTCCCTACAAGGCACAGTCCATTCCACTATCAATATCCACTACTAACGTCCCCGACCAGAGAGGTATGTTTGTTGCAATTGATGAACCTACACTGATACATCATTATCACCCAAAGTCCATAGGCTATATTAGGGTTCACTTTTTTTTGCTTTGTTTTGTTTGTTTGTTTTGTTTTTTGCGGCACGCGGGCCTCTCACTGTTGTGGCCTCTCCCGCTGCGGAGCACAGGCTCCGGAGGCGCAGGCTCCAGATGCGCAGGCTCAGCAGCCATGGCTCACGGGTCCAGCCACTCCGCGGCATGTGGGATCTTCCCGGATGGGGGCACGAAGCCGTGTCCCCTGCATCGGCAGGCAGACTCTCAACCACTGCGCCACTAGGGAAGCCCTAGGGTTCACTTTTGATGTTATACATTCTACTGGCTTTGACAAATTTATAATGACAGGTATCCACAATTATAGTATGATACAAAAGTTTTACTGCCTAAAAATCTTTTGTGCTCCATCCCTTGCTCTCTTCTAACCTTTGCCAACCGCTGGTCTTTTCACTGTCTCCATAGTTTTTAGCATTTCCAGAATGTCATATACAGTAGTTGGAATCATATGGTTTGTAGCCTTTTTAGATTGGCTCCTTTCACTTAGAGATATGCATTTAGGGTTCCTCCATGTCTTTTCATGGCTTCATAGCTCATTTGTTTTTAGTGCTGAATAGTATTCCATTGTGGATGTATCACAGTTTATTTGTCCATTCTCCTGCTTAAGGATGTCTTGGTTGCTTCCAAGTTTTGGTAATTATGAATGAATAAAGCTGCTATACACATTTATGTGCAGGTTTCTGCGCAGTCATACATTTTCAGTTCATTTGAGTAAATACCAAAAAGTGCTATTGTTGGATTTTTTGGTAAGAGTATGTTTGCTATATACACATACATACACACATAGCATACATAACTGAATGCCTTGCTGCTAATATTATTTTGAACAAAAGAATAAGAAAAATATGTTTTTATTTCACCTTCAACTTATTCATTCTCTGATGCTCTTTATTTATGTAGATTTGAGTTTCTGACCTGTATTATTTTCCTTCTCCCTGAAGAACTTCTTTTAATGTTTCTCACAAGGCAGGTCTACTAGCAACAAATTCCCTTAATTTTTATTTGTCTGAGAATATACTTCTTCAGTTTTGTCTTTTTTTAATAAAACACTTTTGACTTTGTTTTTTAAAATTTTTTTTGTCTGTGTTGGGTCTTCATTGCTGCATGCAGGCTTTCTCTAGTTATAGCAAGGGGGGCTACTCTTCATTGCGGTGTATGAGCTTCTCATTGCAGTGGCTTCTCTTATTGCAGAGCACGAGCTCTAGGCGTGCAGGCTTAGTAGTTGTGGTGCATGGGCTTAGTTGCTCCATGGCATGTGGGATCTTCCCAGGCCATGGATTAAACCCATGTCTCCTGCACTGGCAGGCGGATTCTTTACCACTGCGCCACCAGGGAAGCCCTCTCCTTCAGTTTTGAAGGATAATTTTGCAGTGTTCAAAAATCTAGATTAGTGGGGGTTTTTTCCCCTCTCAACACTTAAATATTTCACTACATTCTCTTTTCCCTTGCATGGTTTCTGAGAAGTTAGATGTAACCCTTGTCTTTGCTTCTCTACAGGTAGGGTGTTTTTCCCTCTGGCTTCCTTCAAGATTTTATTTTTTAATCTCTGATTTTCGGAAGTTTGAATATGATATGCTTAAGTGCAAGTTTTTTGGGTTTTTTTTACATTTATCCTGCTGAAATGTGCTTTAGTGTCTGACATTAATTCAGAGATATTCTTAGTCATTACTGCTTCAAATATTGCTTCTGTTTCTTTCCCTTTCTTCTCCTTCTGTTATTCCCATTAGTTGTATGTTACACCCTTTGCAGTTGTCCCACAGTTCCGAGTTATCCACAGTTCTCGGATATTATTTTTTATTTTTTCAGACTTTTATCTCTTTACTTTTCAGTTCTGGAAGTTTCTGTTGACATATCATCAAGCTCAGAGATTATTCGTCTGCCATGTCCAGTCTACTATTGAACCCAACAAAGGCATTCTTCATTTCTGTTGGAATGTTTTTGATCTCTGGTGCTTCTTTTTGATTCCTTGTTAGAATTTCTTCTCTCTGTTGCCCATATGTAATTGTGTGCTTTCATATTGTGTACTTTTTCCATTAAAACCCTTAGCATATTAATCATAGTTATTTTAAATTCCATGGTCTGATAATTCCAACATATCTACCATGTGTAGGTCTGGTTCTGATACTTGCTCTGTATTTTCAAAGTGTATATTTTGCTGTTTGGTATGCCTTGTAATTTTCTTTTGGTGGCTAGACATCATGTACTGGGTAAAAGGACCTACTGGAAATAGGCCTTTAGTAATGTGGTGGTGAGGTGTGGGAGGAGGAGAAGTGCGAGTGGAGCAGAGGGCATGTGGCAAGGTGTGGAAGGATATGTTCTGCGACTTCCTTTTTAAAATTTAAACGTATCTTAGGGACATTTCCTCATCAGAGCATTCATTGCATTCATTGCATTGCTTCTTTTTCACAGACAAAAGCTGCATAAAGAGATTTTGCTAGAAATGGGTCAGAGTGGATCAATGAATAGATATTACATACATTAGAGATGTGTGTGTGTGTGTGTGTGTGTGCATGTGTGTGTTTGTGTGTGTGAGATGAGCATGCTCTGTGGGATAATGCTGGAAGGAAGGAGAGGGGTGGGTCATTCAGTCATATATTTGATACACATTTATTCAGCATCTACTATATGCTGGGTACTGTTTAAGACCTAGGGATACAACTGTAAAGAAAGCAGTCAAGGTCCCTGCCCTCATGGAATTTACAGTTTGGAGACATCAATAAAGGAGACGAGATGAATGAAAACATAATACAATCAAGAAAAATAGGTAAGGCTTCCCTTGTGGCGCAGTGGTTGAGAGTCCGCCTGCTGATGCAGGGGACACGGGTTCGTGCCCTGGTCTGGGAAGATCCCACATGCCATGGAGTGGCTGGGCCCGTGAGCCATGGCCACTGAGCCTGCGCGTCTGGAGCTTGTGCTCCGCAACGGGAGAGGCCACAACAGTGAGAGGCCCGCGTACCACAAAAAAAAATAATAAAAATAAGTAGTGTTGGAGGTGACTCTATTCCCTCTAGGTTTCTGAAACTTTTTCTTTTGATAACTCAAATATGGCCTGAGGAAAAGAGGTAAGTGGATATGCTGGCCAAGGGGAGCAAAAGAAGTCCAAGACCTGACTAAGAAATTCTGGATGAGGTCATTGTTATGGGCTGAATTGTGTTCCCCCAAAATTCATATGTTGAAGTCCTAAACCCCAACAGGTCAGAATCTGATTGTATTTGGAGAAAGAACCTTTAAAGAGGTAATTAAGTTAAAATGAGGTCACTAGGTCAGTCCTAGTGTGATCTGACTGGTATATACAAATCTGACTTCTTATAAGGATATGAAAAGAGGAGATTAGGACACAGACATTCACAGAGGGATGACCATGTGGGGACACAGAGAAGAGACAGACATCTACAAGTCAGGAGAGAGGCTTCAGGAGAAATCAATCCTGCCAACACTGTGATCTTGGACTTCTGGCCTCTGGAACTGTGAGACAACACAATTCTGTTTTTTTTCGTTGTTTTTTTTTTAGTTTTTTAAAAAATTTGTTTATTTTTGGCTGCGTTGGGTCTTTGTTTCAGTGCACAGCCTTCTCACTGCTGTGGCTTCCCTTGTTGTGGAGCATGCTAGGCACGCAGGCCCAGTAGTTGTGGCGCACAAGCTTAGCTGCTCTGCAGCATGTGGAATCTTCCCGGACCAGGGCTCGAACCTATGTCCCCTGCATTGGCAGATGGATTCTTCACCACTGAGCCACCAGGGAAGCCCAGTTCTGTTGTTTAAACTACCCAGTCTGTGGTACTTTGTCATGGCAGCCCAAGCAGACTAATATGGTCCTTATAACCATGTTTTGCTCATACTTTAATATAGTGTCCACACCCCCTGATTTCTGAGCCCATCTCACACTGAATCAGAAACTCCAGGAATGCACCCAGCAATCTGTGCTGTAAGAGCTGCCAGGGGTCTGACACTCAAGTTAGTGACCACCTCCTCATTGCTCCTCTGCCCATCCTCCAATTCAGGGTGGGGGGAGCTCTTAGAAGCCTCCAGAAGGCTAGAGCATGGCACCAGTAAAGGGACTTTGAGCTTAAACTCTGCTAAGCTCTCAGGAGAGAAATGAGTACATCTGGGACTTCCTGTGCGGCTGTCTCTCTTCTGCATGCAGCTCCTGTGTGTGACCCAAGAGCCAGGTGCCTTGGCCAAGACTGGCTGGATCTATACTGCTACCCACAGAACTGGCAAGAGCCTGTAACCCTGCTTCATGCCCACACGGAGTACTTGTGAGTCTGACAATGGAGAAATGAATGAGTCTTAGCGGATTTGACTGCTGGTTCCTCATTTCCAATGAGGTGTTTTGTGCTGCTCACTGCCCATTTGTAAAACTTCTTCAGGGCATCGTTTGTTCATAATTTTACCCATTTTCCCATAAGGTTCTTTTTCTTTTTCTGTATGATTTGATGTATTTTTTTATATTTATCTCCTTTTATGTATGTTGTACCTATTTCCCTACATTGCATCTCTCAGTGTTTTTAAAAAAAAACTTTGTTTAGGTATCTTTTATTGTACAGAATTAAACATTTTTTTTGTGGTCAAATTTGCCATTCTTTTCTGTTTTCATCCCAGTCTTATTGAGATATACATATAACATTGTATTAGTTTAAGGTGATTTGGTATATGTGTATATTGCAAAATGATCACGACTAAAAGTTAACATCTGTCACATACACATTTTTTTCCTTGTGATGAGAACTTTTAAGATCTACTCTCTTAGCAATTTTCAAATATACACTTCAACTTTCAACTCACATTTAAAAAAATTGTTCTCTTCAAATATTTTTACAATTTTAATTTGTTTTTAATGATATAACTGCACTTTATTTTGGTGTGCAGTGTGGAGGAAGTACCCAGCTTTTACCCTCGTCTTGCAAAAACCTGAACGGTTAATAAACATAAGAAATTAACTCGTTATCAGAGTGGGAGACCACTTTCCAGCTCTCTGATGTACAGGACTAGAAAGAGATTCTGTCACGTGCTGGTGGTAGTGTGGGTTAGACTCCATGGGTGGACAGGACTAGAAATGGTTTTTAATCCTGTGATGGTGTGGCTGGAACTTGATGCACTGCTGGCGAGGCTGTCAGTCAGGGCTGCGCCTGGGAAGAGCAGTCTGGTTGAGCTGGGGAAACTCAGCACACACGTCCCTTAGACCCAGTAATTCTACTCTTGGGCCGTATATTCAGGAACCCTCCCACACAGGATCATAAGGGGCCAGGAGCCAAGGATATTCAATACAGCACTATATGTGGTAGCAGAAAGCTAAGGTCTGTCTAAAGCGGAATGATCATGAATGATGCTGTAGCAGAGGCTGTTTGTACCTCCTCCCCACCCCACAATGCCCCCAGCACTTACAGTTTCTCTGCCAGTATCTGCACCTCTTTGCCAGGGGATTCATCTGGCGGCTGGAGGCACCTTTGCCTGCGTTCAAGGCAGACCAGAAGTGCCAGAGAAGAAACTGATTTCCTTCTCTCCCTGCTCCGCTTTCCCACTGAGCTCAGGAGTTTCTAGGGGTTATGACCCAAATGAGCCACTTGTATCCACATTCTGAGATGCACTCACATCTCAGGGTCTCCCTCGCAGGGGTCCTGAATAAGACAGATGCATACAATGGAATCTGACATAGCTGCTGACATATAAGTGCACGCACACACACGCTTATCAACATAGATACAGCTTTAAAACTGAGTACCAGGTGAGAAAAGTAGGAAACAAAATGAGATTTTAAAGCCCATGCCATTTGTATAAATAAAAAATTCTTACAGATAAAATAAAATAGCAGGATGTACTTTTCGAGGCTACATATATAACCAAAGACTTATACTAAACACATTGTAGAAAGAAACAGGAGTCAGCTGTCACAGATGAAGTGTGAAACTAGGCTGTGAACTGAAGTTTATAGTTTTTTATATATATATATATATATATATATATATATATATAT